>NC_137788.1:29280395-29467895 GCF_963383645.1 Muscardinus avellanarius
AGTGTTTTCCTGGAATTAGATACATTCTATGCCATTCAATTTTGTGCTATTTTAAGAATACACAAGTTACAAGTTTAACTTGTGCTGTTTTTAGGAAAATAAATACCATACACAAGACACAGCCCACCTATTCAAATACTTATCCCAATTATAAACTCTAAACTGGACAAAGTGGCATATGCCTGTAATCCCAGCACTTGGGAGGTTGAGACAGGAGGATTATAGGTTCAAGGCCAGCATGCAGTAATTCAGCCAGACTGTTTTTTTTTTTTTTTTGGTGGTACTTGGGGTGGAACCTAGAGGCTTTCTACCACCAGGCTATACTCCCAGACCTATTTTATATTTTATTTGGAAACAGGATCTCACTAAGTTGCCGAGAGCCTCACTAAGTAACTGAAGCTGGCTTCGAACCTGCGCGATCCTCCTGTCTCAGCCTCCCAAGTGCGGGGATTACAAGCGTGCGCCACCACGCCTGGCTAGCCAGACTGTTTCAAACAGAAAATAAAAAGGGCTAGGGATGTAGCACAGTGCACCCACAAAAAAATCCTCTGTGAAGGTAGCGCTATGTCTGGCTTTTTCAATGATGTATAAGAATATAATATATACTCAATAAGTATTTGTTGATGAATAAGTAATAATAAGTATACTAGAACACATTATACATGTTTTAACACATATGCACTAATGCCTACCATCATGAGATAAATTTAAGAAAACCACAAAACCAATGTCAGAAGGTGATAGGTCTAGCTGGATGTGGTAGCACATGCTTGTAATCCCAGTACTTAGGAGGCTGAGACAGGAGGATCACAGGTTTGCAGCTAGCCTCAGCTACTTAGTGAAGCCCTCTGCAACTTAGTGAGACCTTATTTCAGAACAAAGAATAAAAAATAGGACTGGAGCTGTAGCTCAGAGGTAGAATGTCCTTGGGTTCAATCCCCAGTACCACAAAAATAAGACACTTCACAAAAGAAATTTAAATGGTCAATAATGTATAAAAAATGCTCAATATCATTAGGAATCAGAGAGATGCAAATCAAAACTATCCTGAGATTTTCCTTAACTCCAACTAGAATAGCAAACATTCAAAACACAAACAACAGCCAGGCGTGGTGGCGCACACTTGTAATCCCCGTGCTTGGGAGGCGGAGACAGGAGGATTGCACTGGTTCGAAGCCAGCCATGCTGGCTTGAGACCCTGTTTCTAAATTTTAAAAATATATAAAAATAGGTCTGGGAGTGTAGCCCGGAGATAGAAAGGCTTCCAGGAACCCCTGTACCACCAAACAAAACAAAACAAAACACAAACAACAACAAATACTGGTGAGGATGTGGAGAAGTGGGAACTCTAATATATTGTAGGTGGGATTGCAAATTAGTGCAACCACTTTGAAAAACAGTACGTGCCCACAGAAGAATTGGGAACGAACTTAACATATGACCCAGCAATACCACTTCTGAGTATCTACCCAAAAGAATGGAAACCAAACTACCAAACTAATGCTTGTGTATTGATGTTCATAGCTGCACAATTCACAACTGCCAAACTATGGAACCAGCCAAGATGTCATCAACAGATGAATGGGTTACAAAACTATGGGAAATATACACAATGAAATTGAAATTTTACTCAGACATAAAAAATAGAATTACATCATTTACAGGGAAATGGATGGAACTGGAGAATATTATACTAAGTGAGATCAGTCAGTCACAAAAAGTGAAAACTCGGATGCTCTCCTTAATATGTGGAAGCTAGGGAGAAAAAGGGTCACAGGAAGAACTCCAGACAAAGAAGGAAAAACCACAGATAAGCAAATAAGGCGACCTAAGGGGAATGGGAGAGAGGAAGAGGGAAATTCCCTAATGTACATGATGTACATTCACAAACATATCAAAGTCAGTCACTAAGCCAAACGTGAGAAGGGGAAAGGAATGGGGTGGGAACTGGGGAAGGGCTAAATGAGCAATATGTGCATGTGTGCCTCCACCATCTTGTACCCCATTAAGATGTATGACTACAGTGCACCAATAAAAAGTCAAAGTTGAAAAAAGTGATGAGTCCTATTTCTTTCTTTCTTTTTTTTTGGTGGTACTGGGGGTGGAACCCAGAAGCTTTCTACCTCTGGGCTATACTCCCAGTCCTTTTTTATATTTTATTTGGAAACAGGGTCTCACTAAGTTGCTGAGAGCCTCACTAAGTAGCTGAGGCTGGCTCCGAACCCGTACGATCCTCCTGTTTCAGCCTCCCAAGCGCAGGGATTACAAGCATGCGCCACCACGCCCGGCTGATGAGTCTTATTTCTGAGAAATGGTTCAAGTTTAGGTCGACTGCCAGCATCTCTATGAATTCACCTGTTTGTTGTTTTTTGCTTAGCTCTGGGTGCTTTTCTTTTCTTTTTTTCCTTTGGTGGTAAAAGAAAAAAGGGGTTGAACTCAAGAGTGTTCTATCACTCATATATACCTGAGTCTTTTTTATTTGTTTTGAAACAGAGTCTTGCTAAATTGCTGAGGCTGACCTTGAACCTCCTGTCTCAGCCTTCCAAGTACTAGGATTACAGGCATGCAGCACTGTGCCCTGCTCTTTTTTGGGAAAAGGGGAACTGGAGATTGAAACCCAGGGGCAATCTATTTCCAAGGTATACTTCCAGGCCCATCACCACCACCACCATCACCACCACCACCACCACCACCATCATCATCATCTTCATCATCATCATCATTATTTTGAACCAGGGACTAAGTTGCTGGCCTTGAAACTCCTGTCTCAGCTTCCCAATTACTGGGATTATAAGTGTATGCCCTATAGATAAGAGTTGCCAAGAAAAGAAAAGCTGGGGATGCAGGTAAGGCATTCAGAACCAAACCAAGAAGGGCTCAACAGCGCACAAAAACATTTTATGAAGAAAGCTGGGATGCCGGGTGTGGTGGCGCATGCTTGTAACCCCCCCCCCCATCTGCTCCCTCCCAGCTTGGGAGGTGGAGACAGGAGGATCGTGCAGGTTAAGAGACCCTGTTTCCAAATAAAGTATAAAAATTGGTCTGGGAGTGTAGCCCGGAGGTAGAAGGGTTTCCAGGAACCCCAGTACCACCGAAAGAAAGAAAGAAAGAAAGAAAGAAAGAAAGAAAGAAAGAAAGAAAGAAAGAAAGCCAGCCGGGCGTGGTGGAGCATGCTTATAATACTAGCATTTGGGAGGCTGAGACAGGAGGATCGTAGTTCTAGATAGCCTCAGCTACTTAGTGAGGCCCTCTGCAACTCAGTGAGGACCTGTTTCAAAATAAAGAATAAAAATAGGGCTGGGGGTGCAGCTCGGAGGTAGAATGCTTCTGGGTTCCATCCCCAGTACTGTAAAAAAAAAAAGAAAGAAAGAAAGAAAGAAAGAAAAAAACCTTATGAAGAAATAGGCCATGCAGCAAAGTGCTAGACCTGAGTTTAAATTCTGGTCTGTTATTACATTTAACCTTAGAGAAATTAAGTCAGATAACCTCTCTGAATTTTAGGGTTCTCATCTAATATATGAGATAGCTACTATAAAGGGCTGCAGTGAGGATTCAAAGAGATAATGCATGTAAATGGTAAGTAGAGTAGCTAAAAGATAATACTTAATAAGTGGTAAATATTACTAGAGAAATATAGTAATCTATGAAGTATCTGTGAAATGAATAGTGCAAGTAATGGAATGAAGTCCAACTACTCCTGGCACTGAGACAGAAGATAAACTGGTTTTTGTTGTTGTTGTTGTTGTTGTTGTACTGGGGATGGAATCCGGAGGCTTTCTACCTTCAGGCTAAACTCCCAGACCTATTTTCTATTTTATTTGGAAACAGAGTCTCACTAAGTTCCTGAGGCTGGCTTCGAACCTGTGCAATCCTCATGTCTCAGCCTCCCAAGCGTGGGGATTACAAGCGTGGGGATTACAAGCGTGCACCACCACGCCCGGCCTAGAAGATAAACTCTTTACACAAGTCTGCGTAACAGGATACAAAGGGATGTTTGTAAGAAGTACACTGCACATTGCCTGGCACATGGTAGAAAAGTAATAAATGAGTTTCCTCTTCTTTCCTTCCTGGGATTTTTTTTCAGGGGCCCTAACACAATCTACTTTGCAGTCCACTCACTCTCCTCCCTCCCACAGAAAAGACCGATATCCAGATTTAGAAAGTAAATTAACATGAGCTGGGAATGGTGGCTACCAGCCTGTAATCCCAGTACCCGGGAAGTTGGCAGGAGGATCACAGGTTCCAGGCAGCCTGAGAAACTTAGTGAGAACCTATCTCCAAATAAAAAATAAAATAGGACTAGGGGTGTAGCTTAAAGGTAGAATGCCCCTGGGTTCAATCCCTAGCACCACTAAAAAAAAAAAAAAAAAAAAAGTAGCCGGGTGTGGTGGCATATGCTTCTAATCCCAGCATTTGGGAGGCTGAGACAGGAGAATCACTGTTCAAAGACAGCCTCAGCTCCTACTTAGTGAGGCCCTTTGCAACACAGTGAGACCCTGTTTCAAAATAAAGAATAAATAATCCCAGCACTTGGGAGGCTGAGACAGGAGGATCACACAAGTTCGAAGCCAGCTTCAGCTATTTAGTGAGGCTCTCAGCAACTTAGTGAGACCCTGTTTCCAAATAAATCATTAAAAAAAAAATAGCCTGGAGGTAGAAAGCCCTGGGTTCCAACCCCCAGTACCATTAAAAAAAAAAAAAAAAATAGGGCTGGGAGTGTAGCTCGGAGGTAGAATGCCCCTGGGTTCCATCCCAAGTACCACCCCCCCCAAAAAAAAGTAAATTAACATGTATTAAGTACTCTCATACTGTTTTTTCCCTTATAGATGTGCCCATCTTGAATATTAAGTGTCTTTTCTAGAAACTTTTTCCTCAGTTCCCTTCTTACCTATAATCAGTAAGAAAATTGAGAGAGCAGGGCATGGTGGCACATGCTTGTAATCCCAGGATTCAGGAGGCTGAGACAGGAGGATCACGGTTTGCAGATAGCCTCAACTACTTAGTGAGGCCCTTTGCAACTCAATGAGACCCTGTTTCAAAATAAAGAATAAAGCCGGGCGTGGTGGTACACACTTGTAATCCCTGTGCTTGGGAGGCAGAGACAGGAGGATCGTGTAGGCTTAAGAGAACCTGTTTCCAAATAAAAATATAAAATAGGTCTGGGAGTGTAGCCTGGAGGTAGAAGGGTTTCCAGGAACCCCAATACCACCACAAAAAAAAAAAAAAAAAGGGTTGGAAGTGTATCTCGGAGGTAGAATGTCCCAGGGTCCATCCCCAGTACTACAAAAATAAAAAATAAAAATAAAAAAAATTGAGAGAAATTCCATGTGAATATTTGCCTATTCTAGAGAAATCCAAACACCAATAACAGAGCTGGGAGGAATTCTCTTTTACAAAGTAATCTCTATTCTGATCATTGTTTAGCTAGATAGTCTAGTGCTAAGACAAAGTTATAAGGTCCCCAAAGGGAAAAACTGTATCATATATGAATAGGCATCGTCAAGAGCAAAGGCTAAGGTTGAATATTATGCACACCTTTGCATTAGCCTTACATTTTGCATTAGTCCACCCAATGTGGTAGAAATCCACACATTTGGTTAAGGCACTCTACCCAATGGCCTTGAGGATCACCATCATGGTCTGTAAATACCAACATGTTTAGTTTTGTGTGTGTTTGTGTATATGTGTGCCTGATATAGAAGATCAAACCTAGGGATACTCTACCTCTGAGCTACACTCCCAGCCCCATTTAAAAATTTTTTTTATTTTGAAACATGTTCTTGTTAAGTTGGTGAGGGTCTCCCTAAATTGATGAGACTGACTTTCAATCTTCAATCCTCTGCAACTTAGTGAGACCCTGTTTCAAAAATAAAGGATAAAAAAATCAGGCTGGGGCTGTAGCTCGGAGGTAGAATGCCCCTGGGTCCAATCCCCAGTACCACAAAAAAAAAAAAAAAAAAAAAAAAAAAAAACTTTAGAAAATTACAACTACTAAAAAGTACCCCTAGGCCTCTGAGCACTGCCAAATTGATCTGAGTTCTGCTTTGGCTCATGAACCTTCAGCGTGGGGAGGATACATGCCTTGCACAGCTTCTTAAGTTAGATGGAGTACTTTCCTCCCGCCCACTCTTGCTCATACAACTCCTTGTGTATTCCCTTTACCATGAAAGAGAAACACTGGAGTGATTAAGAAGAGCGTGAAATTCCATAAATTTTACAGCTAGAGAACAGTTGTGACAAATACATTGAAACAACAAAGTCAGCCATCAGAGTCTGGGCGGTGACAAGCAGCGGTGTGACATCTGGCGGAAGCCAAAGTCACAGCAAGGGGGAGAGAGGTGGGCGCGAGGAAGCATCCTGCGGAGCGTGGACACAGAACAGGAGAGGAATTGACAGTCTTCCTTTGGAGCCAGGCCAGCCTTTGCCACCTCTAATTGAATAGGACTAGTGAGGTGCCTTAAAGAAGGGTGCAGCTTCTTCTGTGATGTGCTGCACCTTGGAATGCTAAGCAGTATGGGAGGCATACTTCCAGTCCTGGCGGGTCAACTGTGTGGAGGGAGAAGCAGACCACCAATGGGACAACTGAGGAGTGTTTTAATAAACAGATTTCTAAAAACACGAAACAGAAGCTGGACTTTGAAAGAAACATTGTACATGCTATTTTTTTTTCTTTTGCAGTGCTAGTGATCAAATCTAGGTCCTCACGAATGCTAAGCATACACTCTACTACTGAGCTATGCCTCTGGTCCTGTGCCTACTTCTTTTAGTTCCGCCAATTGTCAACCCTGCCTAAGATTTCATCTTTGGCAATGAGAAAATTTAGGAAAAAAAGCATTGGTAGAGTTAGAAGGAATCTATGAACCCCAATAATTTATTCAGTGAACCTTTTACACATGTGCAGACCAAAGTTCAGAGACACCAACTTGCCCTAATTACATCAGAGTCAGGACTGTAATCCAGGCTTCCCAAATCTTCTATGCTTTTCCAAGAAACCATGTTGTCTCCATAAAATGGAAATTAGTGTAAAAATATGATTCAATATGCAAATGTCAGTTTCACACTCAAATATTTCAGAATGTACTATTTTGCATAACAGAATCTACTGTTCTCTATTTCACTTATCACACCATATAAAACCAATAATATTTTAAGTTTTTTTTTTTATTTTTATTATTATTATTTTTTTTTGGTGGTACTGGGGATGGAACCCTTCTACCTCCGGGCGATACTCCCAGACCTATTTTTACGTTTTTTAAATTTGGAAACAGGGTTTCTTAAGCCAGCAAGGCTGGCTTTGAACCTGTGATCTTCCTGTCTCTGCCTCCCAAGCATGGGGATTACAAGTGTGCGCCACCATGCCCAGCTTATTTATTTATTTATTTTTTTGGTGGTACTGGGGGTGGAACCCAGAGGCTTTCTATCTCCAGGATATACTCCCAGACCTTTTATATATTTTATTTGAAAACAGGGTCTCACTAAGTTGCTGAAAGCCTCACTAAGTAGCTGAGGCTGGCTTCAAACCCATGCGATCCTCCTGTCTCAGCCTCGCAAGCGCAGGGATTACAAGCATGCGCCACCACGCACGGCTTATTTTAAGTTTTAAAAGGGGAGAGTTTAGTCACAATTATGATTCCTCTAGAGAGGCTAAAACTATGCAAAACATGTAAGTACCTGTGATAAAAGTTACCAACATCTCAATTGTCAATGCCTTTTTTTAGTGTTATTAATAAATAAAATGGATCAATTATTTTCCTACAGTGATGTTTTGAAGTATAAGCCAGGAGCCTATTTTCAATAACCAGCAGAATTAACTAGCTCTGGGTAGATTTGGTGGTATAACTTAAAGCTTCAATTATGCCATTTTAATTAAAGATTTTGTAACTTAAGTGAAATTCACTATTTCAAATCCTTAGCAATTTCCAATCATAAACTAAGTATCTTTTCTAGCTCTAAGACTATGACCCCATGGCTACAAAAAAGGGGGACAATTACCTATCCCTAAAACCTAAGCAATATGAAATCATTTATACAATGTGGGGGGGGGGGTTAACCGGGGATTGAAACCAGAGGCATTGTACCTCCAAGCTATACCTCTAGCACTATTTTAAAAAATTGTTTTTTGAAACAGGGTCTCAAATAAGTTGTGGAGAACCTCACTAAGTAGCTAAGGCTGGCCTAGAACCTGCAATCCCCCCGCTTTAGTCTTCCAAGTACTGGGATTACAAGGTGCATCATCACACCCAGCTTAAACTTTTTGAGATAAGGTTTTCCTAAATTGATCAAACTGGCCATGAACTCACAACCCTCATGCCTCAGCCTTCCAAGCAGCTGGGAGTACAGGCATGTGACATGGCATGCGGAATGCGAATACATGTTTATTTAGCATTTATTTATGTGAGAAGCACTGAGCCAAGTGATGAAGATGGAAGCCTGGATCTGAAATGAGCTCCCAAGGTAGACATGGGTAGGAACGATTCCAGCCAGAGAAATAGCATATGTGAAAGTAAAGAAACAGGAAGGAAGACAGGTGTGGTGGCGCACACTTGTAATCCCAGTACTTGGGAGAATGAGACAGGAGGATTGCGGTTCGTGGACAGCCTCAGCTACTTAGTGAGGCCTTCTGCAACTTAGTGAGACCCTGTTTCAAAACAAAAACTAAAATATAGGGCTTGGGTGTCGCTCAGAGGTAGAATGCCCTTGGGTTCAATCCCCAGCACCACACACACACAAAAAAAGTAGAAACAGGAAGGAACATGGAATGTTTGGGTACTGGTGACTATGGGACACATATACATGGAGAAATAGGTAATTACAGCATGGAGCAGAGGAACTAGTAGCACTATTATTGGCCATGTACAAAATATGAACTTCACACTATGTAAACCATTGAGGGAGCCAAAGAAAAATGACCAGTCAGCTGGGTATGGTGGCGCACACTTGTAATCCCAGCATTTGGGAGGCGAGACCGGAGGGCTGTGGTTTGCGGACAGCTTCAGCTACTTGGTGAACCCTTCACAACTCAGTGAGACCCTGTTCCAAAAATAAAAAGTCTAAAAAATAGGGCTGGGGGTATAGCTCAGAGGTACAATGCTCCTGGGTTCCACTCCCAGTACTGCAAAAAACAAAACAAAAAAAAGAAAGCGACCAGTCCCATCCCTCTGCTGCTCCAAGCCTCTTTTCACGTCTTAGAACATTGGTTAATTAGTGCCAAGGAATCATAAAGGCTCAGGAATGATATTCCATTGGTCTCAGTCATTTCTTCTTTTTCTCTTAAATAGAAGTTTTTATTTTTATTTGTTTATTTTTTGGTGGGTCTGGGGATGAAACCCCGGGGCATCAACCTCTGAGCTACACTCCCTGCCCTATTTTGTATTCTTTATTTTGAAACAGGGTCTCACGAAGTTGCAGAGGGCTTCACTGGGTAGCTGAGGCTGTCTGCGAACTGCGATCCTCCCTTGTCAGCCTCCCAAATGCTGGGCACAGATGCAAGAAAGAATTGGAGGCAGGTTCAGCTCCTCTCTCCACTCACTGGTAGAAAGAATAGGTAGGGAGCTGCACTTTGTTTTTGTTTTTTGTTTTTGGTGGTATTGGGGTTCCTGGAAGCCCTTCTACCTCTGGACTACACTCCCAGACCTATTTTATACTTTTTATTTGGAAACAGGGTCTCTTAAGCCAGCGTGGCTGGCTTCAAACCTGCAGGATCTCCTGTCTCCGCCTCCCAAGTGCGGGGATTACAAGCGTGCGCCACCACGCCCGGCAGAGAGCTGCACTTTGAAAACAGTTTCATCTAATCCTGTGGCTGAAAAAGGACAAGTTTAAACTGATGAGAACCAAAATATACTATACTGAGCTTCACAAAGAGGGAAGTTAAACTGCCAACTATCCTTGTTCTCTCCTGTTTCAGGATACACTTATCTTTTGTAACACACACACACACACACACACACACACACACACACACTCTGAAAAATATGGAGGCAAGGCAAGCATGCTTCAAACAAAATAAACTTTTGCTTTTCAGAAGCTCAAGATGAAATAAAAGAAACACTGCTCTGAAAAGAGAATGTCCAACCAAGTTTCTACTGTTTTGTCTTTTCGCATTACTAAAAATTGAACCCAGGGATAGAATCACTAACCTACATCCTAAGACCTTTTTAATTTTAATTAATTAATTTTTTTTGTGGTGCTGGGGATTGAACCCAGAGGCATTCTACCTTTAAGCTACACCCTTTCTTATTTCTTATTTGCAAACAGGGTCTCCTTAAATTGGTAACAGTCTCACTATTGGCTGTGTCTGTCCTTGAATCTGCAATCCTCCTGTCTTAACCTCCCAAGTACTGGGATTAAAGGCATATGCCACCACACCTGACTTATTTTTAATTTTTTTTTTGTGTGTGTGTGGTACTGGGGGTGGAACCCAGGGGCTTTTTCTACCTCCGGGTTATACTCCCAGACCTATTTTATCTGGAAACAGGGTCTCACTAAGTTGCTGAGAGCCTCACTAAGTAGCTGAGGCTGGCTTCGAACCTATGCGATCCTCCTGTCTCAGCCTCCCAGGGAGCTGGGATTATAGGCATGCACCACCACGCCTGGCTCCTGCTTCTTTTCCCTCTGCCTTAGTCATTCTCTGGCAGTATATTTGGTCTACTTTAATCCACTAAGAACCTCAAGTGCCTCATCTTCAAAGTGAGGAATAGCACTGATTAACAGAACTGTGAGGAATTAAAGTGCTTACCTGAGTTAAAAGTTCCTGAAAGAAAGCCTGCTAAGTAGTAGGTGCTCAATAAATCTGAACTTTAGGAGCCAAAAATTTTAAATATTGTGTATATTTCCTTTTTCTTCTTTTTTTTTTTTTTTTGCGGGTCTGAGGATTGAACCCAGGGGCATTCTACCTCCGAGTTTCACCCCCAGCTCTATTTTTTATTCTTTATTTTGAAACAGGGTCTCATTAAGTTGTGGAGGGCCTCATAAGTAGCGGAGGTTGGCCAAGAACCCAGATTCTCTTGTCTCAGCCTCCTAAGTACTGGGATTACAAGTGTGCACCACCACGCCTGGCTTGTATATCGCCATTTTTAACTAGATTTTAAAGGACCCCCTCAATGATCCCCAAATTTCTATAAATTCTATTTCTCTAAAGCTATCACTAACCCCACATTTGACTGGTTCTATTAAAAGTTGTAGTCTGCTGGGTGTGGTGGTCATACTTGTAATCCCAGTACTTGGGAGGATGAGACAGGAGGATTGAAGGTTCACAACCAGCCTCAGTTACTTAGGCCCTCTGCAACTTACTGAGACCCTGTTTCAAAATAAAGAATAAAAGACAGGGCTGAGGGTGTAGCTCAAAGGTAGAATGCCCTTGAGTTCAATCCCCAGTACCAAAAAAAAAAAAAAAAAAAAAAAAAGTTGTAACCTTATTATAATTAGAAGTTTAGAAATTTAATGAGTTGAAATCCAACATGGCACAGATGCCTTATTATACCAACTAGTTAACACAGTATTTGTTTTCTACATTAATTTTACTTGCTAATCAAAAATATCGCTTTCCCCCCAAATAACATCAAAATAAAATTGCTGATTGTGCAATGGCAAAACCAACACCATGCTTGCAACAAGGCTACTTAAATTCTTTTTTTCATGAGCTGGCAGTTTCCAGAGAAAATTTAAGATTCCATATACCTTTAAGTCAGTTCTTTAAAAACTCAAATGCAGAAGCCACGTTTTGCTACAGACTTACACATCACAAGGCATATATTAAGTAGCCCCTGCTAAGGATGGCCATGAATATCTATGAATGCTGAATTGATACAGCTGATTCATCTCTTGGAATAAGATGGAAAAGAATACCTGAGAATACATGCAATTGTACACATTTTCAGATGTCTATAGTATCTGTACAAAGTTCCAAGGGAAAAAAAAGACTGTTTAGGAATCTTTCTGTTAGAATAGTTCTCCCCATTAACACCCGAGATCCAACACAAGTTATTCCTACAGTTCCAATGGATATGAAAGCTTCTCACAGGACTTGCTAACTACCTTCATTCTTTCTCCAAATGCGCCAACAAAGAACAAGCAATGATGTAACTAAAGTCCATCTAAGCAAGCTCACCTCCTCTTAGCCAACACACTCCATAGGTCCACTGCTTTTAAGATAAAGCATTTCATCAATTTTCATAATTTGGACTATCTTTCCAGTTTCAATCTCTTACAATCCCCCAAAACGCTCTTATTTAACAAATGATGTATATGGGCTCCATATACATCATTTCTACTATGTAAGTATAAATAGAAGCTGGGCGTGTGGTACACGCTTGTAATCCCAGTACTTGCGATGCTGAGACAGAAGAATCTGGGATCTCAGCCAGCCTTAGCTACTTAGTAAGGCCCTCCACAACTTAGTAAGACCTTGTTTCAAAAATAAAGAGTAAATAATCAGGGTGGGGGTGTATCTTGGAGGTAGAATGCCCTTGGATTCAATGCCCAGCACCAAAAAAAAAAAAAAAAAAAAAGTGCATATATATATTTATACTTTGGTACTGGGAACTGAGCCCAGGTGCATTCTAAATCTGAGCCACATGCCCAGCCTTTTTCTACTTTTTGTTTTGAAACAGTGTCTCACTAGGTTGTTGACAGTCTTGCTATAGTGCTGAGGCTGTCCTCAAACCTGGGATCCTTCTGCCTCAGTCTCCCAAGTACAGAGATTACAGGTGCATGCCACCATCCCTGGTGATATTTGTAATCAATATACAGTAGCCCATTGGTTAAATGAGATAAAGTTAGAGGAGTAGGAGGCTGTGAGCATTGTCTGTCCCTCCTCTGACCTCCCCTGCACACACTGCCTACCCTAACATACTTTCTTTTTTTTTTTCCACTGGGGTTCCTGGAAGCCCTTCTACTTCCGGGCTACACTCCCAGACCTATTTTTACATTTTTTTAAAATTTGGAAACAGGGTCTCCTAAGCCAGCGCGCGCGGCTGGCTTCGAACCTGCGCGATCCTCCTGTCTCTGCCTCCCAAGCGCGGGGATTACAAGCGTGCGCCACCACGCCCGGCTACCCTAACATACTTTCACACACTCGTTCTGTGCCTCGACTTCCTCCCTTTATCTTTCTCTTAGTAACACCCATTCTTCCCGGGCTCAGGTTAAGCTGTCCCCAGAGCACCCACTATACAAGGTTTCTTAGCACTTGTCACTCTGCAGTGCACTTCCTGATCTGAGGGCACACACAGAGCTCTGCGCCCCTTTCCTCAGCCCTAGGACAACACAGGCTGGAGAAGAGCAGAATGAATGACCATCAGCGGTTACAGAACTTGTTGCTCTAAGAAGCCTATTGGAGGCATCAGAAAGGAAGTGCAGAATTCTGGTAGAACACTTTAGGTTGCAAAGATTCAGAGATTATTATTTCCTTTCCCTTCCTTTTAACTTTCCATTCTGGTTAGTCTTATTTGCTCTGTTGTCCACACTCAAAGGTAATGATAAATGTGAACTTTTTTAACTTAAAAAAAAAGGGCTATGCTTTCTTTCCTTTGTATTTTCTCAAAGCTTTTTAAGAAATAACATTTAAGTGTACATAAAATATACACATACAGATGAATAGATAAAATGAAAACATTTGTAATTACTTCCCAGGACAAGAAACAACTATCAATGTTTCCTCACTGTCCTCTGTGTTCAGGTGCATTTTTTGGGGGAAGTAAAGAAATTTCATGGGATTTTCAGGCTCAGTCCCTCAATTCAAATTCCAGGACCAGGGTGGGTAAAAAGAAGCACCATGATGCCAGGGTGTGTGTGTTTCAATCTGTGAGTATATGTGAAGGCATGCCCACATCTATGCCTACCCCGGTCAGGACACCAGTTTAAAACAATCTTAAAAGTTGGGAGTAAATCTATATTTCTAATAGTAAACATCTAACAAATAAAAGTATGTTCTCACTAAGCAGACCCAGAACTCTGCTTCTATAGGCTTACACCAAACCTTAGGAGGAATTTGAAGACACAAGTGTCAGAATAACAAGTCTAGACCAATTACCTATATAGTTGCACCTGACTGTGGATAGGAAAGATGCTTTAAGTAAAGAGTTGGCATTATGGGATTGTACGATTCCAGCCATCCAATAGACTTATTCCATTCAGCCAGAACAGGGGTTCTCTCTGCTCACAGCAGGCATCCAACAGGGTAGCACATATATGCTCTCTGAGTGAGAAAGCAACACCTTCTCACATACAACCCCCTGGAGAGAGATGGGGAAGGGGAGGGGGAGGTCTTTACACCTGCAACTCCTAACTCTATCAGCACTAGGGCTGGGAAAAACAGCACATATTTTTTAAAAAAGAAGGAAAAAAAAGGTTTCCTAATAAAGCCAGTAGCTTCAAAGATTCTTCTCAAGATATTTCTTCTTGGAAGACTAGTAAGTATAATGATTCATCAGCCACTCTTTGTCTTCTTAATGGACTCAGTCAAGTCTTAACAACTGCATAACCAAACTGCTTAAAAGGGCAGCTGTCAGATTTTTTATTCCTCTTAGTAGAAAAACACTGTAAGGACAGAATGTTGTCATATTAATTAAGGCACCTCAACTTCAAGGCACATCTGCCCCTGGGCCTGTGGATAATCAAAATGACCACTAAAAATAGAATAGCAGTATCCCCAATGGGGCAGATGAGAGCCACCCCCAATCCTAAGAGACTTCCTGTGATATGTGACCTGGGATACATGTGTGTTTCACAATACCACTGAATATCTATCTGATTGTTGCCATGTGTTTTCAGTTTTTACTTCATGTCCAAGTGAAAACAGGAGAAAAAAGTAATGAACAGACATAACTCTTGGCCCATAGTGAAAATTCGTAGTTAGCTGACAAGCTGGCTGAGGTCTGGTGGGGAAGAAAAAGGGTTGCTGCTAGCACCAGAAGTCCAGTAGTTTCATGATTAACATCTTGATTTTTTTTTTTTTTTTTTTTTTAGATTTCCCCATCATCAAAAGTAAGCCAACTCTGTCTGTCAAGATGCTGGGCTGTGGCAGTGGTGTCAAAGGCTGCCATTTGCTCCAAGGCACTGCCATCTGCAGCAGCACAACATTTTGTCTCCGGAAAATAAACACATCTGTCTTTGCCAGTGTCCTCCCACTGTGCCACCCATCTGGAGCAGGTGAGCTGGGAGGCAAGCCTGGGCATGGGCAGGACGGGGGCAAGCAGGAGAGATGAGGCCTCAAGGGGGATGGCACATGGAGGAAGAAGGCAGCGCTGCGTCATGTCACATCCTGCTAACCACATCTGCCAAAAAGCATGTGAAATTACCCTTGTTAGTGATATTTTAATCACATGTAACAAATGGTCGGTCCTGTGTAGGGGACAAGACCTGCAAAATCAAGGCTTCACCTGGGCCATCTGTTCACAAGGTCACATGATTTCACTGATAGCGATAAACAGATGATGTCTTTGTGCCAGGCACCTACGGCACGAAGAGAATAACTCCATGCAGAATAGAAGGCTCAAAGCAACAGGATTCTTCTGGGACATGAGCACAGTACTTGTCTACTATTTCTTTCTTTTTCTGTGAGTCTGGGGATGGAACCCAGGGGCATTCGACCTCCGAGCTACATCCCCTGCCCTTTTTTTTTATTCTTTATTTTAAAACAGGGTCTCACTGAGTTGAAGAGGGGCTAAGTAGCTGAGGCTGTCCGCTAACTGCGATCCTCTGGTCTCAGCCTCCAAATGCTGGGATTACAAGCATGTGCCACCACACCCGGCTCACATGTCTACTATTAACTAGACCAAATATAATGAAATTCTGGGTAGAGTGCCGGGATAAGCCATGGTCCATGGTCACTTCTGAAAATGATCAATACCTAAAATTCTGCCCACACTTATTTCCCTTTCACTGAAAAATTAAATTCAAGTCTAACTATGGTCTTGACATCAGATATTTATTATATATTTATTTATTTGCTGACAATTAAGCCAGATGCCTTAAATATACTCTACTACTGAGCTACACCCCTCGTTAACATCAGGCTTATTTATTTATTTATTTATTTGTTTTTGGTGGTACTGGGGGTGGAATCCAGAGGCTTTCTACCTCCTGGCTACACTCCCAGACCTATTTTATATTTTATTTGGAAACAGGGTCTCACTAAGTTGCTGATAGCCTCACTAAGTAGCTGAGGCTGGCTTCGAACCTGTGCAATCCTCCTGTCTCAGCCTCCCAAGTGCGGGGATTACAAACATGCACCACCACACCCGGCTGACATCAGGCTTTTAAATCATGCTATCTGGGGGCTGAGGGAAACCATAAAAATCATCCAATCATCATTCTTTTTCCTAAGGGTTTCAACTAACTCACAGCAGAGCTAGTGCTAACCCTCTTAGAATGGGGCTCTTTAAACTATATGACTGAGCCGGGCATGGTAGTGCACGCTTCGAAGGATCGCACAGGTTCGAAGCCAGCCTCAGCTACTTGGTGAAGCTCTCAGCAACTTAGTGAGACTCTGTTTCCAAATAAAATATAAAATAGGTCTGGGAGTATTAGTCTGGAGGTAGAAAGCCTCTGGGTTCTACCCCCAGTACCACCAAAAAAAATAAATTAATAATAATAATAATAATAATAATAATAAAATAAACTATATGACTGGTTTTTATACTGTGGTAGGAGAATAGTGTTTTTTCAAATAAAATCTTACTTGAAATTCCTAAATATAAAAAAAACAAAGTAGAGTCGATCTATATGAAACAGAGTTAAAAGTTTCACCACAATGATCTTTCTTGGTGAGTTTCCAAAGATAGCTTTGTGAAATAAGGTTTGAAACTACTATATATTGGCTAGGTGTTTTTCCAAATCATTTCTTTCTTCCTCCTCCCTCCCTTCCTTTTTTTTTTTTTTTTTTTTTTGCGGTATCAGGGATGGAACCTAGGGGCGTTATACCTCTGAGCTACACCCCCAGCCCGATTTTTTTATTCTTTTTATTATTTATTTATTTATTTTTAGTGGTACTGGGGTTCCTGGAAACCCTTCTACCTCCAGGCTATACTCCCAGACACCTATTTTTTATATTTTTATATGGAAACAGGGTCTCTTAAGCCAGTGAGGCTGGCTTTGAACCTATGCAATCCTCCTGTGTCCGCTTCCCAAGTGCAGGGATTACAAGTGTGCGCCACCACGCCTGGATATATATATAATTTTTTTTTTTTTTTTTTTTTTTGGTGGTACTGGGGTTCCTGGAAATCCTTCTACCTCCGGGCTACACTCCCAGATCTATTTTATATTTTTTTAAATTTGGAAACAGGGTCTCTTAAGCCAGCTAGGCTGGCTTTGAAACTACACGATCCTCCTTTCTCCGCCTCCCAAGTGCAGGGATTACAAGTGTATGCCACCATGCCCGGCTTCTTTTTATTTTTGAAACAGGGTCTCACTGAGTTGCAAAGGGACTCACTAAGTAGCTGAGGCTGTCTGCGAACCTTGACCCTCCTGTCTCAGCCTCCCAAATGCTGGGATTACAAGCGTGCACCACCACACCAAGCTTCATTATTTCTACAATACAACTGCTAAACATTTACAAGTTCAGCCCTATAAAAAGATAAGTTACCAAAGACTCATGAAACACTTCAGAAAAAACTACACACTGAGTAGCAGCAGTAAACCCCTGAATATTATGCACCATGGAGTCCAGCAATCTACCTTAGCCTTGCCACAAAACTCCACATTTCAGCCGGGTGTGGTAAAGCATACTTGTAGTCTCAGTACTTGGGGGGCTGAGACAGGAGGATCACAGGTTCAAGACCAGCCTGAGCAATTTAGCAAAACTCACAGCAACCTCATGGGACCCTGTTTCAAAAATAAAAAGGGGTGAGAGTGTAGCTTAGAGGTAGAATAAACCTGGGTTTGATCCCCAGTACCAAAAAACAACAATAGCAACAACAAAAATAATTCCACATTCCAGCCAGGCGTGGTGGTTCACAGTTCGCAGGCAGCCTCAGCTACTTACTGAGGCCCTTTGCAACTCAGTGAGACCTTGTTTCAAAATAAAGAATAAAAAATAGGGATGGGGGTGTAGCTCAAAGGTAGAATGCCCCTGGGTTCCATCTCCAGTACCACAGGAAGGAAAAAACAAAACAACAACAAAAAAAAACCCCACACATTCCCCAAGGACATAAAATTTGGCCAATTCTTACTTTTTTTTTTTCCACCTACAAAATGGAGATGGTAAATGACAACAGATAATTTAGGGCTTGCAGATGGGCTACACCAAACATACCATAAAATTCATTTCAAATAAGAAATAGCCCTATTATTTATCAACCGCCCTAGCCTGTTAACCAAACAACCAAACATAAAGAAAATTTAAACAAGCAGGCCTTGAGCATAGTGCAAACCAAGTTTAAAAGACATTCTAGCTGGGCATGGTGGTGCACGCTTGTAATCCCTGTGCTTGGGAGGCTGAGACAGGAAGATCGCACAGGTTCGAAGCCAGCCTCAGCTACTGAGTTGGGAGGCTGAGACAGGAAGATCGCACAGGTTCGAAGCCAGCCTCAGCTACTGAGTGAGGCTCTCAGAAACTTAGTGAGACCCTGTTTCCAAATAAAGTATAAAAAAGGTCTGGGAGTATAGCCTGGAGGTAGAAAAGCCCCTGGGTTCCACCCTGAGTACCACCAAAAAAAAAAAAAAAAGTCATTCTAAAATTTTCAAAATAATCCTGTAAAAAGTCCAAACAGCTGCCAAGGGTGTTGGCACACACTAATAATCCTAGCATTTGGGAAGCTGACAACAGGAGGACTGCAGGTTCAAGGACAACTTCAGCAAGTACTGAGACTTTCATCAACCTAGTGAGAATGTTTCGAAATTAAACATAGGGCTGTGGGTGTAGGTTGGAGGTAGAATGCCCTTGAGTTCAATCCCCAGGACCAAAAAAAACACAAAAAAACAAAAAACCCAAATAGTTATTTTATGAATAAGTCATTTAAGAGTGTGTATGTGTGTGTGTGTTTACTGGGAATCGAACCCAGGAGCATCCTACCTCTGAGCTATACCCCAGACATAGTTTTATTTTGAAACAGGGTCTCCCTCACTACTTGCTGAGGCTGTTCTCAAACCTGTGATCCTCCGGTCTCAGCCTCCCACGTACTGGGATTACAAGCATGCACCACCACGCCCAGCTCCAGACTAATTTTTTAGTTTATTTATAAACAGGGTCTCACTAAGTTGTTGAGGCTAGCGTCAAACCTGTAATCCTCCTGTCTCGGCCTCCCAAGTACTGGGATTCAAGCACGAGCCACCACACCCAGTTGAAATATAAGTAATTTATTCAAGATTATACAAATTAGTAAATACCAGAAAGGAGATGGAATGCTGGTATACCTTATTCCAAACTCCATGTTTAAAGACGCCATATAAATATCTGAAAATGAGTGAGACACATAGTAAAAGCATATGATAAATGTCTAGTGTTCGTGTACTCCTATTTTCCTCATCAATATTCACTAATAATTTAGCTAGGTGCAGCGTCATATCTGTAATCCCAGTAGCTGGGAGACCAAAACAAGAGGATTGTAAATTGAAGCCCAGCCTGAGTAACTTAGCGAAACTGTTTTCAAAACAAAAAATAAAAAAGGGCTGGGGTGTAGCTCCATGGTGCAGCACACCATGCTCTCTCTCTCCCCCTTCCTCTCCCTCCCTCTCTCTCTCACGCACACTACTAAATGCCTTGTGCAGTGGTGAACACCTATAATCCTAGTACAAGTACATGGAGGGTATCAGGTTTGAGGCCAGTCCCAGAAACTTAAGGAGACCCTGTTTCAAAATAAAAAAGGGCTGGGATAGCTTAGAGGCAGAATGCCCTGGTTCAAACCCCAATTTTAAATAATAAAAAGAAAACAAATAATTTTTTTGGTGTGTGTGGTACTGGGGATTGAGCCCCAGGGCATTCTATCTCTGAGCTACACCCCTAGCTCTCTTTTAATTCTTTATTTTGAAACAGGATCTCACTAAATTGTGGAGGGCCTAAGTTGCTAAGGCTGGCTTTGAACCTGAGATCTTCCTGTTTCAGCCTCCCAGCTACTGGGATTACAAGCATTCACCACCATGCTCGATGAGAAGAATTTTTTTATATCCCCCAATTTACTAACAGATTGGTCCAACCAAAACAGGACAAAAAGAATAGCCAGGAAGAATACCAGGAAAGAAAACACAGGAAGCTAACCTGTAGGTATTATACTGCTTCTTCAACCAAACTGCAAGTGCAGCATAAAAACAAAACTCACAATGAGTTATACGTGCCATATACTCACTGTGTAAAGTTTTTTATTCTTTCCTTTTTTTCTTTTGGTAGGACTGGGGATTAAATCCAGGGGCATTCTACCTACAAGTTTACACCCCCAGCCCTTTTTATTTATTTACTTTATTTTTTTGTGGTACTGGGGATGGAACCCAGGGGCTTTTTACCTCCAGATTACACTCCCAGGCCTATTTTGTATTTTATTTGGAAACAGGGTCTCACTAAGTTGCTGAGGCTGGCTTCGAACCTGTGTGATCCTCCTGTCCCAGCCTCCCAAGCACTGGGTTTACAAGCGTGCACCACGCCTGGCTTATTTTTTGTTTTGTTGTTGTTGTTGTTATTGTTATTTTGATGGTACTGGGGTTCCTGGAAACCCTTCTACCTCCGGGCTACACTCCCAAACCTATTTTTACATTTTTATTTGGAAACAGCCAGCGCGCGCGGCTGGCTTTGAACCTGCGCAATCCTCCTGTCTCTGCCTCCCAAGCGCGGGGATTACAAGCGTGCGCCACCACGCCTGGCTTATTTTTTGTTTTGAAAGAGGGTTTTGCTAGGTTGCTGAGAATTTCACTAAGTAGCTAAGGCTGTTTTTTTGTGGGTTTTTTTGTTTCTGTTTTTTTGGTGGTACTGGGGTTCCTGGAAACCCTTCTACCCCCGGGGTACACTTCCAGACCTATTTTATACTTTTATTTGGAAACAGGGTCTCTTAAGCCAGTGAGGCTGGCTTTGAACCTGCGTGATCCTCCTGTCTCCACCTCCCAAGCACAGGGATTACAAGCGTGCGCCACCACGCCCAGCTCTGAGGCTGGTTTTGAACTTCTTTTTTTAAAAATTATTATTATTTTTTGCGGGTCTGGGGATGGAACCCAGGGGCAATCTACCTCCGAGCTACAGCCCATGCCCTATTTTTTATTCTTTATTTTGAAACTGGGACTCACTGAGTTGCAGAGGGCCTCACTAAGGAGCTGAGGCTGTCTGCGAACCGCAATCCTCCAGTCTCAGCCTCCTGAATGCTGGGATTACAAGCGTGCACCACCATACCTGGCTTGGTTTTGAACTTCTAATCCTCCTGTTTCAGCCTCCAAAGCACTGGATTACAGGTGCACACCACCATGCCCAGCTGAGTTTTGCATTATTACTTTCTTTAATCTTTATAATAATTCTATGAAGTAAGCACTACTATTTTGTAGGAAAATTAAGTTTAGAATTTGTCCAAAGACATACAGCTAGGAAGTCAGTAAGGAAATGTTCAATGTACAGAGTAATTCTAGAGACTGTGCTCTTCACCACAATACTAAACTGCCTACACCTTACTGAACCAGTTTACATAACATTCATTATATACTCTGTTAAATATCCTCCAACCCATCCCCCACACACATATCCCAAACAATTCAAGCTGTAGCCTCAAAGTTATGCATGGTAACTAGCTAACCCAGAAGAAGTCTCATATGTCAACTGGTATAATCTTGAAAAAGTACCAAATTTGGTGACTTGGCATTTCTTAGAAAAACTGACAGATCTATTATCACCTCTTACCCCAGGATAAAATGACTAAAGCATCGATTCATATTTGGAATGATGTTTTGATGAGAAAGGGAAAGATGGTTAAACATACAATAAAAACACAAGGCAGAGAGCTGGGGGTGTGGCACACACTTGTAATCCCAATACTTGGGAGGCTGAGATAGGAAGACCGCAGATTCTCAGCCAGCCTCAGCAACTTCGTGAAGCCCTCTGTAACTTAGTGAGACGCTGTATCAAACTAAAAACTGGTCTAGGAGCTGGGCATGCTAGCGCACACTTGTAATCCCAACATTTGGGAGGCTGAGACAGGAGGAGCACGGTTTGAGAACAGCCTCAACTACTACTTAGTGAGGCCCTTTGCAACTCAGTGAGACCCTATTTCTTTCTTTCTTTTTTTTTTTTTTTTTTTGCGGGTCTGGGGGTGGAACCCAGGGGCATTCAACCTCAGAGCTACACCCCTTGCCCTATTTTTTATTCTTTATTTTAAAACCGGGTCTCACTGAGTTGCAGAGGGCCTCACTAGGTAGCTGAGGCTGTCTGCGAACCACGATCTTCTGGTCTCAGCCTCCCAAATGCTGGGATTACAAGCGTACGCCACCATGCCTGGCTCGTGAGACCCCATTTCAAAATTAAGAATAAAAAAATAGGGCAGGGGGTGTAGCTCGGAGGTAGAATGCCCCTGGGTTCCATCCCCAGACCCTCAAAAAAAAAAAAAAAAAAAAAAAAGAATAAAAATAGGGCTGGGGGTATAGCTCAGAGATAGAATGTCCCTGGGTTCCAATTCAAGTACCACAAAACAAACAAGCAAACAAAAAAATCAAAACAAAACAAATCAAAACAAAACTGGCATAGGGGTTTAGCTCAGAGGTAGTGTGTCTGAGTTCAAGTCTCAGTACCACCAAAAAGAAAAAAAGAAAAAAAAAGCATACAAGGCAAAGGTAGTCAGTATTTCCTAGAACCCCTTGTCACTGACTATAAGAGATGTTCATTTAAGACATCAAACATTTCTGCTAGAGGACTAATGAGATTCACTGAATTTGCATTAAATATACTGCCACTCTTATCTCAATTCTAAAAGGAGCTTAATTCACTTAACGTCTGCAGCATTTAATAACCAAGTGTTTACTGTGCCCAAAGCTGAAATTCTTATTCCAGTTCTGCCTGATAAATCATAGGAACACTTTACACAGAGATCTACAGCATATTCCTTGCTGAATACCACAGGACCTTCAGAGAGCAGGGAAGGTAATATCTAATCCATTTACCTCTCTCAAAGAGGAATGAGGCCGGGCACAGTGGCGCATACCTGTAATGTTAGTATAGGAGCCTGAAACAGGAGGATAGCAGGTTTGAGCTATCACACAGGAAGACAGCAGCCTCCCTCAGTGACATAGTGAGATCCTACTTCAAAATTAAAAAAAAAATGGCTGAGGGTGGAGCTTGGAGGTAGAGCACCCCTGGGTTAAATCTCCAGTACCAAAAATTAAAATAAATAAAGCTGAGTGCGGTGGCACATGCTCAAAATCCTAGTAATTGGTAGGCTGAGACAGGAGGATCATAGGATCAAAGCCAGCCTCAACTACTTAGTGAGATCCTGTTTCAAAATAAAGCTGGGCGTGGTGGCGCACGCTTGTAATCCCTGCGCTTGGGAGGCGGAGACAGGAGAGAATCGCGCAGGTTCGAAGCCAGCCACACTGGTTTAAGAGACCCTGTTTCCAAATAAAAATATAAAATAGGTCTGGGAGTGTAGCCCGGAGGTAGAAGGGTTCCAGGAACCCCAGTACCACCACAAAAAAATAAAAATAAAAAAAAATAAAAAATAGGGCTGGGGGTGTAGCTTAGAGGTACAATGCCTCTGGGTTCAATCCCCAGTACCTAAAAAAATAAAATAAAATAAAATAAATACATATATACATACATTCATAAATTAAATAAATAAATACATTAAAAATGCCGACTGTGGTGATGTATACTTGTAAATCCCAGAACTTGGAAGGCTAAGACAGGAAGGTCACAGGTTCAAAGCCAGCCTTGGCAACATAGTGAGGATCTGAGAAAACTAGTGAGACTGTTTTCAAATAAAGAAATAAGAGCAAGCCCGGTGTGGTGTTGCACACTTGTAATCCCCGCGCTTGGAAGGCTGAGACAGGAGGATCGCACAGATTCAAAGCCAGCCTCAGCTACTTAGTGAGGCTCTCAGCAACTTAGTGAGACCCTGTTTCCAAATAAAATATAAAATAGGTCTGGGGGTATAGCCCGGGGGTAGAAAGCCTCTGGGTTCTACCACCAGTGCCACCAAAAAAAAAAAAGAAAAAGAAATAAGAGCTGGGCATGGTGGTGCATACTTGATACTTGTAATCCCAGCATTTAGGAAGCTGATACAGGAGGATCTGGGTTTGTGTCCAGCCTCAGCCACTTAGCAAGGTCCTTTGAAACTCAGTGTCACCTTGTTTCAAAATAAAGAATAAAAAATGGGGCTAGGGGTATAGCTCAGAAGTAGAATGCCCCTGGGTTCCATCCCCAGTACAAGAAAGCAAGAAAGCAAGAAAGCAAGAAAGAAAGAGGGGAGGGAGGGAGGGAGGGAAGGAAGGAAGGAAGGAAGGAAGGAAGGAAGGAAGGGAAGATAGACAGATTTGGGCTAGGGGTATAGCTTGCAGGTAGTAAAACTCTGGGTTCAGCCAGGCGTGGTGGCGCACGCTTGTAATCCCCATGTTTAGGAGGCTGAGACAGGAGGATCGCGCAGGTTCAAAGCCAGCCTCAGCTACTTAGTGAGGCTCTCAGCAACTTAGTAAGTCCCTGTTTCCAAATAAAATATAAAATAGGTCTGGGAGTATAGCCCGGAGGTAGAAAGCCTCTGGGTTCCACCCCCAGTACCACCAAAAAAAAAAACCAAAAAACAAAAAAAAACTCTGGGTTCATTCCCCAGCCCTCCCCCCAAATCAAAGCATGTCCATAAACCTATCATGCTTTTCTTTTTATTTTTGGGAAACTTTGGATTGAATCCAGAATATTCTACCTTTAAGGGACAGCCCCAATTTTTCCCCCCCATACTGGAAAACATTTCCCATACTGGAACCCAGAGGCATTGTACCTTCAAGCTACCTCCCAGCCCGATTTTTTTATTCTTTATTTTAAAACAGGGTCTCACTGAGTTGCAAAGGACCTCACTAAGTAGCTGAGGCTTTTTTTTTTTTTTTTTTTTTTTTTTTTTGCAGTACTGGGGATGAAACCCAGGAGCATTCTACCTCCGAGCTCCACCCCCAGCCCTATTTTTTATCCTTTATTTTGAAACAGGGTCTTACTAAGTTGCACAGGGCCTCACCAAGTAGCTGAGGCTGGCTGCAAACCGAGATTCTCTTGTCTCAGTCTCCAAATGCTGGGGTAACAAGCGTGCGCCACCACGCCCGGCTCCCAGCCCTATTCTTTATTTTGAAACGGTCTCACTAAGTTGCAGAGGACCTCACTGATAGCTGAGGATGGCCACAAACCTAAGATCCTCCTGGTCTCAGCCTCCCAAATAATGAGAATACAGGTGTGCACCACCATACCCAGCTAAATTCATTATGTTTCTAACTTCTCTTCAAACTTCAAGATTATTTGGGCTGCATATGTCCTTGGTTAAAGCTAGCACTAAGAGAAATTCTATTTACTGCAGTTCTCAGTCCAATATTAGTAGGCACTAGAAATGAATTGTTTTAAAGATTTATCGTAAGTAATTTTATAAAAAAATACCAGATTTATTTTAGATTATAATAACTCAATTGAAAGTAAACATGGATGAAACCCAAACCATGAATAGCACTGAATGCTGGAATACCGCTGAAGAATGGAGGGGCAGAACAGTCAAATAATGGCATCATTATTGCAGCTTCGTCTGACTGGCTGTGACCTAAACTAGTCCCTTTGCCACTTATGCCTTTCATTTCGTACCACTGATAGAGAATTAACTCCTCTCTGTCTCAGAGGAATAGTGAGTAGATTAAATTATTAAGCAAAATGCTTTGGGCAAAAGACATATGAATGTTAAATATTATGATTTACAAGCATTCATTTTCCTAGCACTCCTGTGGGGTTGGGAAGTTAACTTGATTTCATAGATGAGTAAACAGGCACAGAGGGCAAGGTCACATGGTGAGGCTCTATTTACTTGGTCCCTGTGGGAAGGGAATAATAAACACCGTCAGCAATCATATGTACTTTCTTGGGACATCCTACACAATCCTTAATGCGTTCAATCCTTAACTTAATGTTGCATCTTTTAATATGCTGTCAATGGAACTGAGATAGCTGTAAGAGAAAACAACAAGTGAGAAGGAACAACTCCCTGTGCTTTGGCAAAAACAATTATAGAAAAACAGAGATAAACTGGGTGTGACTGGCACACTTCTTTTATCCCAGGCACTTGGGAGGCTGAGACAGGAGGATTCCAAGTTCAAGACCAGCCTTGGTAACTCAGCAACACCCTGTCTCAAAAACTCAGTGGTAGAGCATCTTTGAGTTCAATCTCTAACAGGCAGGCAGGCAGGCAGGAAGAAAACAAATTTTAAAATGAAAAACCTGACTTATTTTGCCCTACTACATAAGGAATTCCAGCCATGGGAATTAAGAGAATTTATTTGGTATGGAGACATTTTGAAAACCTCTGGCAGCCAGGTGTGGTGGTACATGCTTGTAATCCCAGCATTTGGGAGGCTGAGACCAGAGGATCCCGGTTCAAGGACAGCCTCACCTACTTAGTGAGGCCCTCCACAACTCAGTGAAAACCAGTTTCAAAAAAATAGAGCTGGGGTGTAGCTTGGAGGTAGAATGACTCTGAGTTCCATCCCCAGTACCAGAGGAAAAAAGAAAAAAAAAAGAAAGAAAATCCCTGGCAATTGCTTACAAAACTTAACATATACTACTTAACATATACTTAACTGCATAAACCAACAATCACAATTCTTAGTGTAAATTTATCAAAAGAGTTGAAAATTTATGATTAAATAAAAATCTGTGACGGACGTGGTGGCGCACACTTGTAATCCCCGCGCTTGGGAGGCGGAGACAGGAAGACCTTTTTCCAAATAAAAAGTATATATATAAAAAAAAAAGGTCTGGGGGTATAACCCAGAAGTAGAAGGGTTTCCAGGAACCCCAGTACCACCAAAAAAAAAAAAAAAAAAAAATTCTGTACATGACTGTTTATAAGAGGTAACCAAGATGTCCTTTGGTAGGTGAAAAACTGCACTACATCTCAACAAAGGAAAAAATTCAGTACTAAAGAGAAATAAGCTAGCCAGGGATGGTAGCACACGCTTGTAATCCCAGTACGTGGGAGACTGAGAGAGGAAGATCACGGGTTTCTGTCCAACCTCAGCTACTTAGTGAGGCCCTCTATACTACTCTGGTGAAGGTTTGCTAAAGCAGGATGCTACAAATATATGTGTAAGTAGAGTTTATACAGGAAATCTTTCTATTTTCCTCTTAATTTTGCTGCATGCATATAATTACTCCAAAAAATATAATCTTTAGGTGGGGGGAAGCTGTCACATACCTGCAAGTTAGTGTGCCATAACCAAACTCTTTGTGAATGCATAGTTGCCTTCTAGGCTAAAATTAGCAACTGTGAGCCAGGTGTGGCGGAGCACGCTTGTAAACCCAGCATTTGGGAGGCTGAGACAGGAGGATTGAGGTTTGCAGACAGCCTCAGCTGTCTCAGTGAGGCCCTTTGCAACTCAGTGAGACCCTGTTTAAAAACAAAGAATAAAAAATCGGTCTGGGGGTGTAGCTCAGAGGTAGAAATGCCCCTTGGTTCCATCCCCAGTACCACAAAAAAATAAAAATAACTAGCTATTGTGGAAAAAGAAAATAAATCCAAAGGGACTGAAAAATGAGTAAGTAACAATGAGAAGGGTTCAGAAAGGCCACAAGGGCAAAAATACTGCTTATGTCTACTAGGAAGATAAAAGAACAGAAGATTTTTCTGCTCTTGTCTAAAGTTGCCAGCTACATTACTTAACTACATTACTTACCCGACTCCGAAGACAGTCAGCCAGGTTTCGGCGTGTGAAATTAGCTGCTGCTGTTGGAGACAACTCATATCCTGGTATAAAAGAAAGAGAGTTGTACTTAAAGTAAGGCAGAAGGAATAACAGTACCCCAAATATTTTTGTACGCCTATTCTTTCATGTACGTGTGTGTGTGGTACTAGGGTGTTCTACCACTGAATTATACTCCCAGCCCTTTTTATTATGAAACAGGGTCTCACTAAGTTAGCACATACTGGAATACAGGAGTGTGCCACCATACCTGGTTTCACTATTCTTTTTTTTTCTTTCTTTTCTGTGGTACTGAGGATCAAAACCAGGGGCATTCTACCTCTGAGCTACACTCCAGACCTAGACTTTAAAATTTCAAACTTCATGTCACTAAGTTACAGAGGGCCATTCTATAAGTTGCTGAGGCTGGCTGCCAACCTTTGATCCCCCCTCTCATCACTCAAGTACTGGGACTACAGGCATGTACCACCATGCCAGCTCCAGCTTCACTATTCTTTTTTTTGGGGGGTGGTACTGGGGTTCCTGGAAACCCTTCTAACTCCAGGCTACACACTCAGACCTATTTATTTTATACTTTTTTTTTTTTTTTGGCGTGTCTGGGGATGGAACCCAGGGGCATTCTACCTCCGAGCTACACCCCCTGTCCTAATTTTTATTCTTTATTTTGAAACCAGGTCTCACTGAGTTGCAAAGGGCCTCACTAAGGAGCTGAGGCTATCTGCGAACCACAATCCTCCAGGTCTCAGCTTCCCGAATGCTGGGATTACAAGTGTGCACCACCACGCCCAGCTTTTTTTATACTTTTTATTTGGAAACAGGGTCTCTTAAGCCAGCGCAGCTGGCTTCAAACCTGTGTGATTCTCCTGTCTCCGCCTCCCAAGCACAGGGATTACAAGCATGTGCCACCACGTCCGGCCAGCTTCACTATTCTTAAGGCCCACTACCTTTTATACTCAGAATATTTAATGTACATATAGACTGAAGGTTATAATCCTACTTCTAGTCTCTGTTTAAGTAACAGCTGTGAAATAGCTGGTTAGTACTGTCAGCAATTTCCGGGTCCCAAATGCAACCAGTGATTGTTCTATTGCGAGATCAAATTCAAAGACTTGCTTAAGTTGCTCATTAAGAGACTATAGTTTTCTTTCTAGAAGGAAAAGAATACAAACACAGAGGTGTTGAGGCAGAGAGTGGGAGGAGGAAATCTTGAGGTGTCAATCTTTTTTGTGTGTGTGTACTTGGGATTCAGCCGAGAGGCATTTTACCTCTGAGCTAAATCCCCAGCCCTATTTTATATTTGTTTTTGAAACAGGGTCTCACCTGGTCAATGAAAGTCTCACTACTTGCCAAGGCTATCCTTGAACCTGCAATCCTCCTGACTCAGCCTCCCGTACTGGGATTACAAACCTGTGCTACCACACCCAGTTGAAATGCTAATTTTTTTTGGGGGGGGTACTTGGAATTGAACCCAGGAACATTCTACCTTTGAGCTACACCTCCAGCCCTATTTCATTTTTTATTTTGAAACAAGGTCTCATTAAGTTGTAGAGGGCCTCAATAAGTAGCTGAGGCTGGCTACAAACCTGTGATACTCCTGTCTCAGCCTCCCAGGTACTGAGATTACAAGCATGTGCCACAACACCCGGCTTTGAGATGCCATTTGGTGGTGGTGGGGGGGGGTGTGCTGGAAGCCCTTCTACCTCCGGACTACACTCCCAGACCTATTTTATATTTTTTATTTGGAAACAGGGTTTCTAAAGCCAGCAGGGCTGGCTTCGAACATGCGTGATCCTCCTGTCTCTGCCTCCCAAGTGCGGGGATTACAAGTGTGCGCCACCACACCCGGCGAGATGCCATTTTTTTTTTAAAGTTTATTTTAAAAAAAAGAATATTAGAAGCCGGGCGTAGTGGTGTATGCTTGCAATCCCAACACTTCAGAGGCTGAGACAAGAGGATCGCACAGGTTCGAAGCCAGCCTCAACTACTTAGTGAGGCTCTCAGCACCTTAGTGAGACCTTGTTTCCAAATAAAGTATAAAATAGGTCTGGGAGTATAGCCTGGAGGTAGAAAAACCCCTGGGTTCTACCCCCAGTACCACCAAAAAAAAAAAAAAAAAAAGAAAAAGAAAAAAGAATATCGGAGAGCAGGGCATGGTTGCGCACACTTATAATCCGAGTACTTAGGAGGCTGAGACAACAGGAGGATCTGGAAAAGGAAAGAAAAAAAAAGAAAGATAGAAAAAAAAAGACTATTAGAAGCGAGGCATTTTTTTTCTTTATTTTTTTGTGGTACTGGGGATGGAACCCAGGGGCATTTTTTACCTCCAAGCTACACCCCCAGCCCTAATTTTTTTTTTTTTAATTTTGTATCTTAAAACAGGGTTTCACTGAGTTGCAAAGGGCCTAAGTAGCTGAGGCTGTCTGTGAACCTCCTCCTGTCTCAGCCTCCCAAATACTGGGATTAGAAGTGTGCCACCATGTCTGGCTGAAGCCAGGCATTTTGAAACAGCCTCGCTTAAGTAGCTGTAACTGTTGGAGCTGTAGCTATTGGTGAACCTGTGACCCACATATCTCTGCCTCCCAAGTACTGAGATTATAAGTGTGCACCACCTTGCCCAATGAGACTCTTTTTTTTTTGGTGGTACTGGGGTTCCTGGAAGCCCTTCTACCTCCGGGCTACACTCCCAGACCTATTTTCACATTTTTATTTGGAAACAGGGTCTCCTAAGCCAGAGCACGCAGCTGGCTTCGAACCTGCGTGATCCTCCTGTCTCTGCCTCCTAAGCGCGGGGATTACAAGCGTGTGCCACCATGCCCGGCAGTGAGACTCTTTTTTAAAATTAAAAAATAAAATAGGGCTAGGAGTTTAGATCAGAGGTAGAATGCTCCTGGGTTCAATCCCAGGTATAACAAAAAAGAAAAAAGAAAGAAAAAAAAGAATTACTATAGAGGAGTACGTGTACAAAACTGCACTAATAGGTCATTTAAACTCAGTGTAGTAATGCCTGCCTATAATCTCTGTACTTGGGAGTCTGAGAAAGGAGATTGCAGGTTTCAGACCAGCTCAGCAGTTTAGTGAGATTCTCAGCAAACTAGCAATACTGTTTCAAAGCAAAAAAATAAAAAAGGGCTAGTGAGGTAGCCTGGAGGTAAAAACACCTATGGGTTCAATTCCACGTACCACATATACCTACAGAAAAGATAATTTAAGTGTCTTTAAGGGCAGCCCTAACAAAATACAATTTTTCTTTTATGCACTGACTTTAAGATCTCAGAAAAATGTATTGGTGCTGGTAACTTGTTCTCAAACTTCTAGCTTCTAGGCCTATGAGAAAATTTTCTGCTGTTTAAGCCACCCCGTCTTTATTATGGTACTTTGTTATGGCAGCCCTAGCAAAATAATACACCAACCAAAGCTATACTCTTAAGTCTTACCCACCATTTCGCATCTTATAAAGTTGTACATTCTTCTGAATATATTCTGCAAACTGTACAGTGTCTCCAGCTTCTCCAACACACAGAAGTAAGATTTTCTCACTCATCTTAAACATCTTGTCATGATCTGTTCAAAGAAAATTTCATGTTAGAAATTGCCTTAATAGAAACTGGCAGCTATTATAATATATGCAACCATAAACAGGTATATTAATTACTATGTTGAATAATTTTGCTAATCATTTTCTTTAGATTTTAATAATTAACAGTATTCTTTTCTTTCACTCTCCATGTTAAACCATAAGCATATTTCATTCATGTCCATTTCAGTTGAAAAATATATATGAAATCTGATCATTTTAAATCCAAATTTGACATCGTGCGTGGTGGCACATGCTTGTAATCCCAGCACTCAGGAGGCTGAGACAGGAGGATGGTAGTTCACAAACAACCTCAGCTGCTACTTAGTGAGGCCCTTCGCAACTCAGTGAGACCCTGTTTCAAAATAAAGAATAAAAAATAGGGCTATAGCTTGAAGGTAGAATGCCCCTGGTTCCATGTTCCATCCTCAGTACAAAAAAAATTTTTTAAATAAAGAAAGAATAAAAAAATGGGCTAGGGGTATAACTCGAAGCCAGCACCCCCCATACACAATAAATAAGCCAGCCAGCCAGCCAGACGTAGTGGTATATGCTTGTAATCCCAGCATTTGGGAGGCTGAGACAGGAGGACTGCAGTTCAAGGACGGCCTCAGCTGCTACTTAGTGAGGCCCTTTGCAACTCAGTGAGACCCTGTTTCAAAATAAAGAATAAGATCTCAGCAACTTAGTGAGACTCTGTTTCTAATAAAATACAAAAATAGGTCTGGGAGTGTAGCCTGTTGGTAGAAATCCTCTGGGTTCTATCCCCAGTACCACCAAAGAAAGAAAAAAGAAAAAAAAAAATAGGGCTGGGGGTGTAGCTCAAAGGTAGAATGCCCTTGGGCTTATCCCCTGTACTGCAAAAAATACATGAATGCATACATACATAAATACATACATACATACATACATACAATAAAAACAAACAGCCGGGCATGGTGGCGCATGCTTGTAATCCCAGTATTTGGGAGGCTGAGACCAGAAGATTGCGGTTTGTAGACAGCCTCAGTTACTTAGTGAGGCCGCCTACAACTTAGTGACCCTGTTTCAAAATAAAGAATACAAAATAGGGCAGGGGGTGTAGCTCAAGAGGTCAAATGCTCCTGGGTTCCATTCCCACTCACCCCCAAAATTAAAATAAATAAATAAATAGCCAAGTGTGGTGGCGCACACTTGTAATCCCCGCGCTTGGGAGACGGAGACAGGAGGATCGCGCAGGTTTGAAGCCACCCTTGCTGGCTTAGGAGACCCTGTTTCCAAAAAAGAAAAAAAAAGAACATGGGTCTGGGAGTGTAGCCCAGAGGTAGAAGGGTTTCCAGGAACCCCAGTACCATCAAAATAAGTAAATAAATAAACAAATAAAATACAAATTTGAGCCAGGAATGGTGGCGTATGGCCCCTGTGTTCAATTCCCAGCAACACACACACACACACACACACACACACACACACACGATGTTTAGCCAGGCATGGTGATACATGTCTGTAATCCCAGTACTTGCAAGGCTGAAACAGGAGAATTGAAAGTTTATGCCTAGCTTCAGCACTTAGTGAGGCCCTCCACAACTTAGTGAGACCCTGTTTCAAAAATAAAGAATAAAAAAAATAGAGCTGGGAGTATAGTTTAGAGGTAGAATGCCCCTGGGTTTCATCCCCAGTACCACAAGAAAAAAAAAATTTTTTTTGAACTGGGGGATGTAGCTCTGTGGTATGGCATGTCCTTAGCATGCATGAGGTGTTGGGTTCAGTCCCCAGCACCAAAATAAATAAAATACTATTTAAAACATTTAGCTGAGCCAGGCATGGTGGTGCACTCCTGTAACCCCAGTAATTTGGGAGATGGAGATTTGGGGATTACAGGCTTGAAGATAGCCTCAGCAAGTTAGCAAGTTAGTGAAATCCTCTGCAAATAAGTGAGACCTAGTTTCAAAATAAAATAGGGCTGGGGGTGTAGCCCAGAGGTAGAATGCCCTTGGGTTCGACGCCCAGTAACACACACACACACACACACACACACACACACACACACACACACACACACACACAGAGCCAGGCATGGTGTGCATGCCTGTAACCCCAGTACTTGGAAGGCTGAGACAGGAGGTTCAAAGGTTCAAAGACAGCCTCAGCAGCCGGGCGTGGTGGCACACGCTTGTAATCCCCGCGCTTGGGAGGCTGAAATAGGAGGATCGCACAGGTTCGAAGCCAGCCTCAGCTACTTAGTGAGGCTTTCAGAAACTTAGTGAGACCCTGTTTCCAAATAAAATATATTTTTAAAAAGGTCTGGGAGTATAGCCCAGAGGTAAAAAGCTTCTGGGTTCCACCCCCAGTACCACCAAAAAAAAAAAAAAAAAAAAAAAAAAAGGCAGCCTCAGAAATTCAGCAAGACTCTTAGCAACCTAGTGAGACCCTGTCCCAAAACAAAAATTAAAAAAAGGCTGTGGATGTAGCTCAGAGGTAGAATGCCCTGGATTCAAGCCCCAGTACCACAAAAACAAACAAATAAACTAACACTTAAAGGCATATGAAATGCAAGGAGAACAGAGGAAATGGAAGAAATCTAGCCAATGGCAATTACTGTTAGGCTCATGATTACAAAGCTCTGAATATTTCTACAAATACAAATGTTATTTATCATATTTACACACATATAAAAGCATATATGAAAAGGGCCAGTGCTACAATTAAAATAAAGGAATCATCTCAAGAAAGAGAAAAATCAGCTGAGAATATAAATCACCTTATGCCGGACATGGTGGTGCACACCTGGAATCCCAGCGCTTGGGAGACAGAGACAGGAGGATCACACTTGTTCGAAGCCAGCCTCAGCTACTTAGTGAGGCTCTCAGCAACTTAGTGAGACCCTGTTTCCAAATAAAATATAAAAATAGGTCTGGGAGTATAGCCTGGAGGTAGAAAAGCCCCTGGGTTCCACCCCTAGTACCACAAAAAACAAATAAGTAAATCACCTTATAAAGTAAACCAAGTCCATTTTGAAAGCAGAAGAGGAAATTGGTTGCCAAAGCAAAAATTCTAAAAAATATTCTAGCACTGAGATATTTTAAATACTTCACAAAAATCTTAGCACTCTAACCTTATCTAGCTGAACCAGACTCATTCAGATTAGATAGATAAATATTCACACTGCAATTATTGCCTAAGGAAGAAAACTCCATATTCAGTCAGCAGCTTCAGAAAAAGCCTAAATCTTCCTATCTTACCCCACTTTCACTTTTCATTTTTCAAATTGTGCTGAATAATCTTCCCTGGGAGACATGTTTCCTGTATGAAAGCTTTTGAAATGTCGAAATCCCTTAATAGGATTTAAAGAACAAATGCTCCTATCAAACACTTTACAAGTGTCGCAGAACTGTAGATACTAGTAATATGGCTTTTTAGACACTGGGGAGAAAACCCACATAAAATGTGCCTGGAGAGAAAATCACCTGCCTCAAAACTCCTACACAAACACACTTTCATTTGTTATACAGGCTTCAGGAGATTTACAGACTTAATTTGCCAACTTGTTTATAAAAGAAAAACATTCATGTACAGGTATAATATATATGCAAAGAAAAAGGACCAGAAGGGTAGAAGTCCTAGCATGTGTTAAGAGCATGGCAATTTTTATTTCCTTTTTTTTTTTTATCAGTGTGTTCTAAATTTCTATGTTTAATACATACCACTTTCATAACAAAATAATATTTAATAAGTTTGCATTATTTTCATTAGAAAAAAAGTTCTTATTTAAAGGGGGAATAAGTTTACAAAGAATTTCTATCACATTTAGAGGAAAAACTAAAATCCTAGGTAGTAAAACGTTCAATTTTGTGCTCCCTATGGCAGTACATATACTAAAATTGGAATGATACAGAGAAGATTAGCATGGCCCCTGTGCAGGATGCAAGTACATGAAGCATTTCTTCTTTCTTTCTTTCTTTCTTTCTTTCTTTGGTACTGAGAATTGAACTCAGAGGCATTCTGTCTTCAAAATATACCCCCAGCCTGATTTTATTTCTTATTTGCAAACAGGGTCATGCTAAATTGATAAGAGTCTCACTAATTGCTGAGGCTGTCCTCAAACTGGCGATCCTCCTGTCTCAGCCTCCTAGGTACTGGGATTACAAGTGTGCACACAACAAGTGTGCTTCAAAACATTCCATATTATAAAAAAGTTCAATTGTGAAATGGATTTAATACAAGACCAAAATATTTTTTTAAATAGTGAGCATGTCCAGTCAGTAGTGAAGGATTATACACAACCACATCTGGGCAGGTCTGGGCACGGAACCCAGAGGCATTTGACCTCTGAGCTATACCCCCTGCCCAATTTTTTATTCTTTATTTTGAAACAGGGTCTCACTGAGTTGCGGAGGGCCTCACTAAGTAGCTGAGGTTGTCCGCAAACCTCGATCCTCCGGTCTCAGCCTCCCAAATGCTGGGATTATAAGCGTGCGCCACCATGTCCAGCTTACTTTTCAACATTCTTACCTACTCAGGTTACTTCATTTTATAGTTATGGGGAAAAATCATACAATTCTACAACCTGTATCATAAAAATTTTATGCCAAAAAGCTGGGCATGGTGGTGCATGCTTGTAATCCCAGCATTTGCGAGACTGAGACAGGATGATCACTGTTCCCAGACAGCCTCAGTTACTTATTGAGGCCCTTTGCAACTCAGTGAGACCCTGTTTCAAAATAAAGAATAAAAAATAGGAGTGGGGGTGTAGCTCAGAGGTAGAATGCCCCTGCGTTCCATCCCCAACACTACAAAAAAGAAAAAAAGAATTATACCAAAAAAGCCTATAGGGTAAATGAAAGAGTTCAAATTATATCCAACTATTTTTCAAGAATGAACTTAAATTCATCTTTCTCCTATACCATAATTTTTTTTTTCTGGGAATACTCTGTGAATTTACCCCAAAATAATTTAAAAATTAATCTAATACCAATTAATAATATTTCTTTTTTCATACAAAACCATCTTGTGGTGTTCATTTCCTTGTTTCCAGGTCCCTTCTATGGACTAGTCTAATGTCTTGGTCCCTTCTACGAATTATATCTAATAGGTTTCACCTCTTATAACGACTAAAAATACTGTGTACATAAGTAAGCTTCAAGCACTCTTCAAGTAATTTTACATACATTATTGGGATGACACATAAGATCTGTAAAGGTACTGACTTAGTTATTGCTTTACCAGAGACGACTTTACGCTAAAATCACTTGCTTGTCAAAGGCCTTAGTATTCAAAATAATGGGCAAATTTACTCTCAAAACAAATTTACTCCTTTGGAAACAGAAAAACTTCTACAAACTAATGGAATTTCATAAAGTAACCTTACTTGAGACACAATATAAGCCATAGAGTGAGTGAGTGTGTGTGTGTGTGTGTGTGTGTGTGTGTGTGTGTGTGTACTGGGGATTGAACCCAAGGGCATTCTACCTTCAAGCTACACCCCCAGCCATCTATTATCTATTTTTTTTTTAAAATAGGGTCTTGTTAAATGGATTAGAGTCTCACTACTTGCTGAGGCTGTCCTTAAACCTGCGATCCTCCTGTCTCAGCTTCCCAAGCACTATGGAACTCAAGCAAACTCCCTCAAAGTTTTTTTCATGCTCCTAGGTGGGCGTTAAAGTCTGACACCACCCAGATTCCTTTCTCTGTACAAAAACAGTAGTGGACACTTTTTTTTTTGCTTTGGTTCACTTCAGAAAACCCCAAATTTAATATATTTTATTTCCTTAAATCCAGGGCGAACTGCCATCTGCCCTCAAAGTTTTCCCTAATCTCTACAACCAGAAAGAATCTCTTCTTCCTCTTCATTACCTGAGAAGTCTGACTGTACATGCCACATGACACATCACTTTCTAGCTTGTGTTATAACTATCTGCACACTTATCTGAATTATACTTTCTTTTGCGTGTGTGTGTGTGTGTGTGTGAAACTAAGGATTGAATGCAGGGGCATTCTATATCCGAGCTACATCCCTAGTCCTATTTTTTTGTTCTTTATTTTGAAACAGGGTCTCATTAAGTTGTGGAAAGCCTCACTCAGTAGCTGAGGCTGGATGCGAACTTGCGATCCTCCTGTCTCAGCCTCCCAAGTACTAGGATTACAGGTATGGGCCACCATGCCCAGCTTCTGAATTGTACTTTCTAAAATAGGGGCCACGCCTTATTCTTTTCTGCATCCCCTCAGCACTTGGCACTGTAAAGGGTACAGAGATGTTTAGACCCTATTTAGCAAATAAACTTTTAAATTATCTATGATCGACCATGAAAACACATCCTTATATTTTGCAGAATAGCCAACATTTCTGTGTGTGTGTGTGTGTGTGTGTGTGTGTGTGTGTGTGTGTGTATAGAACTGGGGATGGAACCCAGTGGCATTCTACCTCTGAGGTACACCCCCAGCCCCCTTTTTATTCTTTATTTTGAAACGGGGTCTCACTAAGTTGCAAAAGGCCTCACTAAGTAGCTGAGGCTGGCTGCAAAATTGCAATCCTCCTGTCTCAGGCTCCCAAGTACTGGGATTACAAGCATGTATGACCTGCCTGCTGACGCCTTTTTTAAACTGTGTATTAGTACTTATTATAGAGTGATAGTATAGCATAATAGTTATGGGTAAATGATCTAGACACCAACTACACAGGTTTGAACCCGGATTCTGCCACTTGTGATCTTAGGCAAGTTTCTTAACCTCTGTGTCTCAAACTAACATCGGCAAGATGGGAATATAATGGTGCCTACCTCAAAAAGTTAAATGAATTCATGTAAATCGCTTAACACTGCACCTGATACATATTAAGTGCTTGACGCTATTAAGTATTTGACATGTAACTGATTAAGCATTTGCATGTAACTGATCCAGTCAATCCTCCCAATAAGTTTGAGGTGGTTATTACTAATCTAACAGATGAGGAAATCTGGGCACTGCGAAATAACTTGCACAAAGTCATCAGGCAAATAAGTGAGAGGGCTCCAGTCTCTGAACTCCCAAAACTACTTAACACGAAAACCTGAAGCCAGTGAAAACTGAAAAAGGAAAATCAATGCTGAGCCACACGAAGTAGGAGGCGGAAGGAAAATACCAAGCTCTGCTCCCCCAGTCCCACCCTCCCCAGGATCCCACCTTATGCTTCCAGCGAACTAACCCCATACATAACCAGGGACAAGAGAAACTTACCATTAAGTCGGGGGTCTAGGGAGTCTGGTGTCAGGGAGGAGCTGCAACTCTTACAAACTGAACTCCCTTAGGCAACTCTCACCTAGCAAGAGGCATCTAACGAAGGGCAAAGGACAGCGCTGACCTAGGAGCGAACGCCAGAGCCCTAGGCTTGCCCGGGCACTCTCCTCAGATCTAAAGGGTGCAGAGCAGGCCGGGCGCCACCTCCCAGATCTCCCTGGGACGCACTCATCCAGCGCCCCACGAACTCCCTCCGCTGTCCCAACACCCGGCCGGCCGGGCCTCCCCTGCTTCCGCTCACCGTCCTTCATCTGGACAATATTGCTGGCCGCCACCCGGTCGGAAGCGACGAGGACATAGTCGGGGCCCTGGATGCCAATGAGGTACTCCATGGTGGAGAGGCCGGGGGCTGTAGATCAGACAGAGGGCAGAACTTGCCGGCTTCTCGGCCTCACCAGTGAGACAGCACGCAGAGCGACCCAAGCGCGACGCAGGCCGCGCGCCCGCCCGGCTACCGGCGCTCTCGGATGACGTAAGGTGTCGCGAGAGGTCGGAAGTGGGCGTGGCGCGGGGTGTGTCCGGCTCTGCGCTCGTCTCGCTCCTCCAGAGGCAGCCTTGGCCTTGGCGGTAGTTTATCCTTTGCCCAGTTTCTTTATCTGCAAATCTGAATTTTAAAAATTCGTTTAAGGACGAACTCACGCGCTATAAATAAGGAGCCGAACACATATGGCAAAGATATAAGTTGGGATTTATAACCCAAGTTATATAAAAACAACAGAAATAGAAAGGTGTTTATATACTCTTTGAAAGAGATGAATTACTTACCTTTTTTTTTTTTTTTTTTTTTTGGTGGCACTGGGAGTGGAACCCAGAGTCTTTCTACCTCCAAGCTATACTCCCAGACCTATTTTTTAAATATTTAATTTGGAAACAGGGTCTCACTAAGTTGCTGAGAGCCTAAGTAGCTGAGGCTCGCTTCGAACCTGTGTGATCCTCCTGTCTCAGCCTCCCAAACGCGGGAATTACAAGCGTGCACCACCACGCCCGGATTTTTATTTATTTTGAAACAGGGTCTCACTAAATTGTGGAGGGCCTCACTAAGTAGCTGAGGTTGTCCTCAAACAGCGATTCTCCTGTTTCAGCCTCCCGAATGCTGGGATTACAAGTGTGAGCCACCATGCCCGTCTGAAAGAGGCTTATTTCTAAACAGAATCGGGAACTCCCAAAACCAGAGGAAAAGACAGCTCTGACTATATAGCATTATAAGTCTATATAGTGAAAGGCATCCTGATGCTCAAGCATAAATATAAATTGGAATATTTCAACATATGAAATAGTTAATATCTGTAGCTTAAAAGGCATTCCTAAAGTGGGTGTAGTGGCACATGCCTGTAATCCCAGCTCTGGGCTGACACAGAAGGAGCCCATGAGCCCTTGAAAACAACCTGGGCAACATGGTGACACTATCACAAACAAAAAAGTCAAAGGTTTTGGCCTTTGAACAGCAATCCATAAAGGAAGTTATTGGACATTAATGTCCAATAAACTTTATTTATTTATTATTATTATTTTTTTTTTTTTTTTGGTGGTGGTACTGAGGTTCCTGGAAGCCCTTCTACCTCCGGGCTACACTCCCAGACCTATTTTTTTATAATTTTGAAACAGGGTCTCATAAGCCAGTGCGGCTGGCTTTGAACCTGCACGATCCTCCTGTCTCTGCCTCCCAAGCGCAGGGATTACAAGCGTGCGCCACCACGCCCGGCCCTGTCCAATAAACTTTAAAAAAAGCAAAACTCCAACCTTGTTGGTGATTGAGAAAATAAATTACTAGTAAAATTATAAGTAGTAGAGTGCTTGCTTAGCATGCTCTCAGGGAATTCCTGGTATTAGGTAGTAGCTAGACTTAGCAGATGGAGTCTGCTAGTATGAACCAGCAGTTTACCTTCAGAGCCTTGCTCATCTTGACTTCCTTCCCCTGTGAGAAGGGGCTGGAGAAACAACAGAGGGTCAGTAAAGTGTGATGTGCAAAGAGCAGCCAATCACCCCAAAATGTAATACATACAAAGGTGTCCAAGAAGGAACATAAAAATCCAGCTCCATGATAGACTCCATGCTGCTTTCTACACCTGGAACGACCACTCCAGACCCCCCTTTCTGAAATGTAGCCGCTTAATCCAGGCTGTCTTTTCATTCTTGGAAATGGCCCATTCCAGACATCCTCCTTCTTTCTTTCTTTTTTTTTTTTTTTTTTTTTTTTTTTGGTAGTACTGGGGATGGAACCCAGGGGCCTTCTACCTCCGGGCTAACTCCCAGACCTATTTTAACTCCCAGACCTATTTTATTTGGAAACAGGGTCTCTTAAGCCAGCTGAGGCTGGCTTCGAACCTGCAAGATCCTCCTGTCTCTGCCTCCCAAGAGCGGGGATTACAGTGTGTGCCACCACGCCTGGCAAGACATCCTCCTTCTTTTCATGGCCTGACTCATGGTGCCTTTAACTCTCTATAAACTATCTGTATTACCTATTTGTGCTGTTTGAATGCTTTCTAGGCACGTAATCAAGGACTGAGGTTGTGCAGAGTAACTTTAAAAATCTCCCCTCCCCGTTACGCTAGCATTGCAAAAACAAAAAAATTCATTAAATGTACATGATTTTAAAGATGTATTGAAAGATATGTTTGCATAAATAACCTAAATATTTGTGTAAAAATTAAGTGTTGCAGTACTGCAACAGCAACAAAAAGGGAGACTAACTCACATATATAAACAATGGCACTCTCATATGGTGGAATGCTATGCAGGTGTGTGTGTGTGTGTGTGTGTGTGTGTGTGTGTGTGTGTGTGTGTTACTGGGGATGAAGCCAGGGTTCTGTAGGTTGCCGGGAGACTCACTATGTTGCTGAGGCTGTCCTTAAGCCTGTGATCCTCCTGTCTCAGCCTCCCAAGTACTGGGGTTATAGATGTGTGCCACCATGCCTTGCTTATGCAGTAATTAAAAAAGAACTAAATGAAGCCTGGTGTGGTGGCTCACACCTGTAATCCCAGTAGTTGGGAGCCTGAAAAAGGAGGATTACATGTTTGAGGATAGCCCCAGCAACCTAGTAAGAACCTGTTTCAAAACAAAAGAAAGATTAAAAAGGGCTGAGCATATAGCTCAGAGGTAGAATGCCTCTGGGTTCAATCCCCAGGACTCAATAAATAAAACTAATCTAAATATGCCTACATATCTAGACCCAAGACACAGTAAGTGAAAATGAGAATGCTTTCATATCTGTAGCAGAACAATGCCATTTTATTAAAAATTAATATTTGAGTATATACAAGAAAGTGTCAATTTACAGACATTGTGATGTCAAATTATATAGATGCATTCATTTGGTAAATGATTTCAAGAGAGGTCTTTCACTTTTTATTATATATATATATATATATATATATATATATATATATATAATGTTTTAATGTCTTATAATGCTCACATATTGTTTATTTTATTTTTATTTTATTTTGGTGCTAGAGATTAAACCCAGGCCCTTGCTCATACTAAGCACGAATACTATACTCCCAGCTCATTCCCCTAAATTTTTAATTTAAAAAAAGCCATCCCTTACAAGTAACTTATTTTTAAGTTATTCCCCTATCCCCCCTTTTTGGGTGTAGGGCTTTAATCTAATATCTGTTTCTTCTTTCTGTCTTTGTAATAATAAAATTACTTAAGCTTACAGCAAAATAAATAAAAGTCATCCTTTTCTTTCTTTCTCTTTTTTTCTTTCTTTTTTTGTACTGGGGATGGAACCCAGGGGTATTCTACCTCTGAGCTGTACTCCAGCCCCTTTTTTTTTTTTTTTTTTTTTTTTTTTTGCGGTTCTAGGGATGGAACCCAGGGGCATTCGACCTCTGACCTACACCACCCTGCCCTATTTTTGATTATTTTGAAACCGGGTCTCACTGAGTTGCAGAGGGCCTCACTAAGTAGCTGAGGCTGTCCGCAAACCGCGATCCTCCAGGTCTCAGCCTCCCGAATGCTGGGATTACAAGCGTGCGCCACCACAGCCGGCTTCAGCCCTATTATTTTATTCTTTATTAATCTCTTTTAATCTTATTGCAATTCTGATAAAAGGTGATATAGTCCATGGCTACTAGTTTCTGAGTCTTCATTCTAGCTTACTGAGAAATGAAAAAAAAAAAGAAAAAAAAGCTGCAAGCCGGGCAAGGTGGCCCATACTTGTAATCCTAGTACTTGAGAAGCTAAGGCTGGAGGATTTGCAGGTTCAAAGACAGCCTCAGCAATTTAGGGAGGCTCTCAGCAACCTGGTGAGACCCTGTTTACAAATAAAAAATAAAATCAGTCTGGGAATGTAGCTCAGAGGTAGAATGCCTCTGGGTTCAATATCCAGTACCACCATACATACACACACACAAAAGTTGCAATTTTATCTCCAAACACAGCTATGCAATTCATTTGCCTCAGCAGAAATTGTAGTACTCGTTTCATTCTAAATGTTTTTGCCAGCTCTTTGCCCATAAAGGAGCGTAGAGCCTGAAGAGTTTGGGAAAGCCTATCTATCATGGGATGGATGCCAGCGGCAACAGAGGTCATTAAGTCAACCATCCCACTATGAACACAGCTGCATCCATCATTCGAGAAAGATTCTTTTCTTAAACACCACTGGGGAAGGCTGAGCTAGTGTACACACCCGCTTGCTTGCTTTCTCTCACACACGTATATTATGCGGGGTTTCTTAGCTGCGCAAAGTACATAGTCAGACTGTACTCACATGCACACACACAAATAATACAGAAATGAAGAGTTACGTATCTCCTCCTTTCACCGAAGGTAACTGCCCACCAAATGTCTATATCCTCTCAGATCATTACAAAAGCTGGAGAACTCTATATCGAAAGATTTGCAATCTTCTGGAAATAGAACCCAGGGGCATTCGACCTCCGAGCTACACCCCTGCCCTATTTTTTTTTTTTTTTTTGTGATACTGGGGTTCCTGGAAACCCTTCTACCTCTGGGCTACGCTCCCAGACCTATTTTTATATTTTTATTTGGAAACAGGGTCTCTTAAGCCTGTCTCCGCCTCCCAAGCACAGGGATTACAAGCGTGTGCCACCACACCTGGCTATTTTTTATTCTTTATTTTGAAACAGGGTCTCACTGAGTTGTGAAGGGCCTCACTAAGTAGCTGAGGCTGGCCTTGAATCATGATTCTCCTGTCTCAGCCTCCCAAAAGCTGGGATTACAAGTGTGTGCCACCATGCCTGGCTCCAAAGATTTGCAATCTTAAAAAAAATCTTAAAAAGAAAAAACATCCTGACAATCTCTCTCTTTTTTTTTGCAGGTCTGCCAGCCATGCCATCTCTGTAACAGTTACTCATTGATGCCATCGCAGTGTGTAAGCAGCTATAGATAATACATAAACAAGTGAGGGTAGCTATGTTTCAATAAAAAATAATTTACAATGCAAGTGGGGTGGAGAAAAGGAAGACAGATTTGGGCCATGGACCGTAGTTTTCTGTTACGGATTGGGAGAATATGGTTGTGGGGAAACTGTTCCCAGTAACTCCTGCTAGGGTCCCAGACACACTTTCCCTCACACCACAATAAAACCCAAAACGACCAAAAACAGAAAAAATAAACCGCGGATTCTTGTCCTAAGCTAAGAATAAATATGCATAGCTTGGACAGTTGCTGAGGATTTGAAAAAGTTTATTAAAAAGATCGAAATACGCCGGGCGTGGTGGCCCACGCTTGTAATCCCTGCGCTTGGGAGGCGGAGACAGGAGGATCAAGCAGGTTCAAAGCCAGCCTCACTGGCCTAAGAGACCCTGTTTCCAAATATAAAAGTATAAAATAGGTCTGGGAGTGTAGCCCGGAGGTAGAAGGGCTTCCAGGAACCCCAGTATACCACCAAAAACAAACAAACAAAAAAGATAGAAACACAGGAGATAGGTACAGCCCTGTGCCCGAGAGTGGCACAAGGGGGCAATTCGACTGAAAATACCAAAGAACTCCAGTTTACTGAATGTTTTTATCCTGATCAAGTCTGCGGCAGGTCCTTTGATCTGTAGATACGCTGTCCTCTCTGTAGCCCAGTTTTTCTGCTATCTCCAGCTGGATTTGGGGCGGCCTTGTCTTCAAACACAGCCCTCTCCACCTTTATTCTACCCCCAAGATGTGTTAAATTACTTCTCTGGGACCTGGGATTTCCTCCCATCCCTTAGGCCATTTGTCTCTCTTTAGAAATGTAAATTACAAGTCCCTCCTTCCTGCCAGTCCTGGCTTTATCTAGTACAAAGGATATATTTTCAAAATTGGAAATCTTTCCCAATACTGGTACATTAATACATTTTAAAATCTCTTCCCAATACTAGTACATTTTCTATCTCCAGATGTTGTGAGGGGCCTAGAACTTAACACCTACGTCAGATCCCAGTTCTACTTCTTCCATCCTTGGTGCAAAATTTAGTTAGACTCCCTGACGCGTAGAAGGAGATTAGATTTGCATTTCCTTGTGATGGGAAGAGGATGCAGGTTTGGTTGGTGAGTATAAGAAAACACCTTCTATCCCTTTATGGTCCTTGGGGATTTGGGCAGGAACTTAATGAAGACTGACTGCATTAATAGGGAATGTGCTCTAAAGTGGGAAACTTCCAGCCTTACCAGGATTCCCAACCAGCTTGGGGTGAAAGCATCAGTATAGCCCACACTCAAAGGACCCTGGGAAGATGGGCGTGGAGGCACACACCTGTAACCCAGTACTTGGAAGGCTGGGAGGGGAGGATTGCAGGTTCTTGACTATCCTTGGCAACTTCAGAAAGACCTTGCTTCCAAATAAAAAATAGAAAGGGCTGGGGGTACGCCTCAGGGGTGGAATGTCCCTGGGTTTAATTCCCAGTACCAAAAAAAAAAAAATTAAAAAATTAAAAAAGACCCTGTGAGCTTAGGTAGAAAGCCCCTGGGTTCCATCACCAGTACCACAAAAAAAAAAAAAAAAAAAAATCCATCAAGATCACATTCTTGCTAGCTTTTTACTTCTAGACCCATCTTGCTTCTCTCACACTCTCATCTAGAAATTACTCCCCCAATAAATCCCATGAACAAGAACCCCTGTCTCAGACACTCCTCTGGGAAACCCAACCCAAGCCAGTGTACATTGCAAGAATTTTTGTGTAACCTTAGAGAAACAGCATTCCCCAAGACAAATCTCTGAAATTGAACTTCTTGTTAGGCACAGCAAGGGAGGGTTCAGCTAATGTAACGTAGAAAAATGTGCCACTTCTTTTTTTTTTTTTTTTCAGAACTAAAAATTGAATCCTGGGGCATTTTACCTACAACCTACACCCCCAGCCATTTTTATTCTATATTTTTAAAACAGGATCTCACTAAATTGGAGAGGGCTTAAGTAGCTGAGGCTGGCCTCAATCAAATCTGCGATCCTCCTGTCTCAGCCTTCCAAGTACTGGGATTACAAGTGTGCACCACCACACCCGGAGAAGATGCTCAGTTTTTTTGAGTCTCAGTTTCATTTGATATAAAATGGGGTAGGTGCCGGGCGTGGTGGCACACGCTTGTAATCCCAGAATTCTGGAGGCTGAAACCAGAGGATCACAGTTCACGGACAGCCTCAGCTATTTAGTGAGGCCCTCCGCAACTTAGTGAGAGCCTGTTTCAAAATAAAAAAATTAAAAAAAATAGGGCTGGGGGGTAGCTTGGAGGTAGAATGCCTCTGGGTTCTATCCACAGTACCTCAAAAATAAAAAAATAAAAAAATAAAATGGGAGCTGGGCGTGGTGGTGCACGCTTGTAATCCCAGCATTTGGGAGGCTGAGACAGGAGGATCGCGCAGGTTCAAAGCCAGCCTCAGCTGGTTTAAGAGACCCTGTTTCTAAGTAAAATATAAAATAGGTCTGGGAGTGTAGCCCGGAGGTAGAAGGCCCCTGGGTTCCGTTCCCAGTACCACCAAAAAAATAAATAAATAAAATAAAATAAAATGGGTTAGGGGATGCTTGTGATAGAATTTACCTCATAGAGTAGCTGTAAAGCTAAGTAAAACAACATTCTTAGCCTAGTGCCTGGTATTGTTATACTCAAAGTCTGGGATCCCAGGGTGACAGAGACCACCACCACACATAATAATGCAAAGGCAGTAAGGGGGTTTTTTGGGGAATTGGCTCGAGCCAGTCTCTCAAAAGCAGCGGAGTCTTGACAAAGACCCCGAGTCTTCGTTCCAAGGCAGTTTTATACATTTTAGTCACTCAGACTGTGATTTGCAAAGGAGTTATCTTTAAACCAAAAGGAATTTTTACTGTTCTTATCACAAGCAAGGACAGGATACTTGGTGCCTCCCATTTGGTTCGTGCCTCCTGGTATTGGTTGGGAGTTTTTCATCCTGACCCAGATGCCAAAACTGTCACCTAACTGTTAGTTGTATTCCTGGAACTTAGGCCTAGCATGTTTGCTGTATGGCTAAAGCCTGTCATGGCCCCGCTTTGGTCCTACATTATATGGTAGGAACTATCTGCAAAGGTTGCTGTTCAAGGCCCAGAGCTGTCCAGCAGTTGTGCAAAGGGCCAAGCAGTGCCCATCTCTCAGCACTGGAGGTCCCCATATCGTGTCAGAAGGAAGTCCATTATAGGAGAGGTTGGACCGGAGGGAATGAATGGTAGCAAACTAAAGTGTGCAAGAAGCCAGGCAGCCCATGGATGCTCCACTGAAGAGGCAGGCAAAGGAGACAGCCAGGGCTGGGTCATGGTGTGGGGGCAGCTGTAGACTGATTTAGGTACAAGCAGGTGAGCTATGCAGATTTGGGATAAATACTCTGAAAGACAGCACCATTCTTGGCCCAAGTTCCCCTGAAGTGATAGAAGCAAAGCATTAGAGAAATAAAACCAAGACAGATAAGAATCTGCTTTAATTTCAAACTCTCACTTCCTCTCTACTAGTCCAGGAAAAGGAAATCTGGCTTTCAGTTAGGAGATTTTGGAACGGAGGCAGTCCCAGGGAAGAGGTCAGCCTGAAAATCAGAAGCCTAGAAGTTGGGTAAACTTTGTAACTGTCTTGTAAAGATCTCCTGTTTGCCCCCATCACTCCTGGGACCTAGAATACAAACACTGGGGCTGGCTGGTGTCTTCAGCAGGAGCTCAGGCAACCCAGGGGCTTTCAGACAAATGACACCTTCCTGCTCTGTATTACCTCCAGGGGCCAGGGAAGTCGCATCTGCTGATGGCCCCAAACATAACACTCTCCTTGAAGATCCCATTGGACCTCATGGCCCCAGTGGAACTGAACTGGTGCAGGATCTGAGAGCCCTGTTTGCTATTTTATACTGTCTGAAACTGCACAAAGCAGTTCACTGACAGACAATTGTTATTTATCATCTGTAATTGTTTCAACCTCTTGCCCAGAGGCAGGGGAATAGACTTAATGACATCTAGAGAATTCCATTCACTTAGGAAGCCTATAATCATTCAATATAGTGATTCTGGGATTCTTTAGGAAAAATCACAGAGGACCTATGCAGATTCTGCACAAACATCAGAAGTATCATTTGTGCCATCTGATTCCTGATCCCCAAGGAAATTATACAATATCAGCAAGCCTTATGTGCCTCCTCCCAGGGTCTGGGACTACAAAGGAATTAAGGACATGTTAGCGGGGCATGGTGGCGCACCCCTAAAATCCTAGTATTTGGGAGACTAAGACACGAGGATTGCAGGTTTGAGACCAGCTTCAGCAACTTAGCAAGACCCTCTGCAATTTAGTGAGACCCTGTTTCAAATTAAAAAAAATAAAATAAATAGCAGGGCATGGTGGCTCACGCTTGTAATCCCCGTGCTTGGGAGGCGGAGACAGGAGGATTGCACTGGTTCAGAGCCAGCCTCGCTGGCTTAAGAGACCCTGTTTCCAAATAAAAAATATATATATAAAATAGGTCTGGGAGTGTAGCCTGGAGGTAGAAGGGCTTCCAGGAACCCCGGTACCACCAAAAAAATAAATAAATAAAATAAAATAAAATAATAAAAGGGCTGGGGAGTGGCTCAGCAGTAGAATGCCCCTGGATTGAATCCCTAGTACCAAAAGCAAAAATAAACAAACAAATAACAACAACAATAACAAAACCATGCTAATCCCTGCCTCGCCTGTCCCCTTCCATTCTAATCTCAATGGAGCTTCCACATGGAGCTCACCCCGAAGTACCCCATTGTCCACTCAGGCTCTGATCCAGTGAAAGTTGATGAGCCCTCCTGCTCAGGGCCCTTTAACCTAGTGACTTCTGCCCCACAGCACTCCACTTGTCTCTTCCCAACTCCTGACATATTGAGGCTTTGGACTAAAGGCCAGAACCAAGATTTGGACTGCGGGGACTCCAGGCTGATGGCCCAGCCTGGGTCTGGTCCCCTTGCCGCTCACCCTGGAGGAGCGTTTGCTCCCCTGATGTTCTGCCATGAGGAAGCGTGGCGAGCCAGCTCGCGGCTGGCACCTGCCACACTGTCACATAACACCAGCACTGATGGCAGAAATAATCACAGTGACAACGATGGCTTGGTGTGCGCTCAGAAGCCACTTGTCATCTCCCCAGGGCCTCCCAGCCGAGGGCTCAACTGTGACGATGTACCTGGCCCCCAGCCCACAGTCCACATTGTCCCTGTCACACGCTAGACTCATCTGAATACTTGACATTATCATTACTGTCATCACAATTTTTTATCTCTTTTTTTAAACTTATTTTTATTTTTTATTTTTTTTGAGGCAGGGTCTTGTTATGTTGCTCCAGGCTGTCTTTCATTTTTTTTCTTTTTATTTCTTTTTTCCTTTATTTGGAGCTGAGGGTTTTTTTTGTTTTTTTTTTTTGGTGCACTGTATTCATACATAATAGTGGGATACAAAAAACTTTTGTAGACATACATGCACACATTGCCCAGTCAACCCCCACCTGATCCCCACCCCATTCCCTCCCCATCCCTCCTTCCCATGCTTGGCTTAGTGGTTGACATCTAGTATTATAGCAATTTATCCAAAATTAAAAATGATAATCTCACATAACAGTTTCATTTGTCTGATACCAAGTTTTGATAACTTAAAGATAACATTTCAATATTTCTTTTTGCTTTCTTTCTTACCAGAGAATATTTTTTTCTTTTTTTTAGGTGAAACTATCATATATTTATATTTTTATTTTTTAGAAAAAAATCTATCCTAATATGGAATATAAACTCTAGATACCCAAAACGATCTCGAAAAAGAACAAAGCTAAAAGATATATATTTTCTGATTTCAAACCATATAAAGCTACAATAATTGAAACAGTGTAGTACTGTTCCAAAGGCAGATATATAAACCATTAAAATAAATAAAAGCCTAAATAAAAGCCTAGAGCTAAATTCTTCCCTATATTGTCAAGTTATTTTTGACAAGGTTTCCACGAACATTTGGTGGAGGAAATAATAATCTTTTAACTAAATATTGTTGAAAAATAATAATTACATGAAAAAGAATAAAATTGGACCCTTGCCTAATCTCATATACAACTATTAACTCAAAATAGATAAAAGACATAAATATAAATCTTAAAACTATAAACTTTTAGAAGAAAATCTGGGTCATAAAACCTTACAACATTGAAATTGGCAGTGATTTCTTGGATATGATTTCAATGGCACAGGCAACAGAAGAGTATACAAACTCCCTAAAAAATAAAAAAATATTGTATATCCAAAGACAATGTAAACAGAGTTAAAAGTTACTGATAGAATGGGATAAAATATTTCCAAATGCTATATCTGAAGGTATATTAATATTCCAACTAGAAATCCTAAAAATTAACAACAATAAAAGCAAACAATACAATTTAGAGATAGGTAAAAGACTAACAAATAATGAATCTCCACAGATAACCAATCTTAGTTGTCTGTTGGATGGAAAATCTTGTTTCTCTGGTTCTGGTGTGTGTTACCTATTTCTTCTTTGTAGTTAATCTCTTTGAGTATTTTCTCTAGCGCTGGTTTTGAAGACATAAATTCCTTCAGTTTCTGTTTGTCATGGAAGCTTCTTATTTCTCCATCTAATTTGATAGAAAGTTTTGCTGGGTAGGAAATTTTTGGCTGGAAGTTGTTTTCTTTCAGAGTTTGGAATATGTTACTCCAAGCCCTTCTGGCTCTCATGACTTGGTTTGGGAAGTCTGGAGTGATTCTAATTGGTTTGCCTCTGAATGTCACTTGGCCCTTTGTTTTTGTTGCCTTTAAGATTCTCTGCTTGGCTTCCACATTGGTCATTTTGACAATTATGTGGTGTAGGGATCCTCTTCTCCGATCCTGTCTAAAGAGAGTTCTATAAGTTTCCTGGACCTGTGTATCGACCTCTTGCTCTATGCTTGGAAAATTTTCTGCTATTACTTCCTTGAAGAGATTGTTGATCCCTTTGGTTTCACTTTCTTTTCCCTCCTCTATTCCAATTATTCTTAGGTTAGGCTCTTAAAATGGACCCATATTTCTTCAATGTCAGATTCCTGCTGTCGGATATTTTTTTCTAAATTAGAAACTATGCGTTCATTTTTGGATTGATCATCTTCTAAAAGCGAGATTCTATTCTCCATGTGGTCTAATCAGTTGTTTGTACTTTGAATTGAGGCCTTTACTTCATTAATTGCATCCTTTATCTCTTTTTGGCTCTCTCTGAATTCTTTTCAAAACACCTCTATTATTTCTACAGTTATTTTCCTGATTTGATCTTCTAGAAATCTCTGAATTTCTGTTTTATCGGGTTCTGATGTTGTGGGGTTGTGGGCATTCATTGCTCCATTGTTATTCCTCTTTCCCATGATTTCGGAAGTTTGTGCCTTCTCTGGGTTCTTCCCTTGGGTCACTATGACTTCACTTAAAGTGCTCTGGGTCTCGAGTCTGTGGTATCTCAGATCCCACTACTCCTTTACTGGGTTGTACCATAGAGTCTCAGACCCAGGGAGTCGATAGAGGCTGCTTTAGACTATGGGGGTGCCAGGTTGGGCGTTCTCCTATGGTGTGGTATCTCTGACACTGCCACTCCCCCACTGGGTCAAGTCCCTGGGAGTCAGTACTGGGATTTCTCCTCTGGGGCCCACAATTTGACTCACTGTTGTTGAGTACGCAGATGGAGCTGTCTGTAGTGGACTCGGTGAATTCGCTGCTGCTGCCGTTGGTGACAATATGGCGCTGCTGCCACGCCCTCGGCCGTGAGGCTGGCGTATTTCTCTGGTTTTGAGCTCCACTCTGAGTCCCTGCAGCGTGTGCTGAGCCCAGCCACTGGGAGCTTTAGATGCTCCCTGCGCCGAAAAATCTGCCGAATCCTGCCCGGCTGTTCCGCAGTGGCTCACCTCGGCTCGCTTTCTGCCGCTTCTCTCTGGAGCCTGGTGGGCTGTTGAGTGCGTTGGTCTGTAGCCGTAGCCGTCCGATGAACTCGCTGCTGCCGCCGGAAGTTAGGCACTGCTGCTGCGTCCTCAGCTGTGAGGCCGGCATACCTCCTCTGTGGCTCTGAGCTCTGTTCTGAGACCCCCTCCTCTCTGGAGCCTGGTGATTTTTTTGTTTTTCTGGTGATGGTGTTTTCTGGCTATGAAAGGCGTTGATTTTGTGGTAATTGAGATTGGTTGTTAGCGGGGCTCTTAAGCCCCGCTTTTCTCGGTCGCCATCTTCTGTCTTTCATTTTATAATCCTTAGTCTCTGGGATTGTAGGCATGAAACATCAATTATCACAATTTTTATTTTTTATTTTTTGTGGTACTGGAGATGGAACCCAGGGGCATTCTATCTCTGAGCTACACCCTCAGCCCAATTTTTTATTCTTTATTTTGAAACAGGGTCTCACTGAGTTGCAAAGCGCCTCACTAAGTAGCTGAGGCTGGCCACGAACCGTGATCTTCCTGTCTCAGCCTCCATAATGCTGGGATTACAAGCATGTGCCCCCACGCCCGGCTCATCACAATTCTTATTTATTGATTGATTGATTGATTGCAGGTCTAGGGATATGAACCCAGGGGCATTTGACCTCTGAGCTACACTCACTGTCCTGTTTATTATTCTTTATTTTGAAACAGGGTCTCACTAAGTTGCAGAGGGCCTCACTAAGTAGCTGAGGCTGTCCAAGAGATACTCTGGTCTCAGCCTCCTGAATGCTGGGATTACAAGTGTGCACCACCACACCTGGCTTCATCACAATTCTTGATAACTACTTACTCCTGCGAAGCCCACTTGCTGAGGATGAACCTCACATTCAAGCTTCTAAAGTCGTTACGAGTTGGGCATGATGGCAAATGCTTGTAATCCCAGTATTTGGGAGGCTGAGACAGGAGGATTGAGGTTTGTGGCCAGCCTCAGCTACTTAGCAAGGCCCTTTGCAACTCAGTGAAACCTGGTTTCAAAATAAAGAATAAAAAATAGTACTGGGCGTATAGCCTGGAGGTAGAATGCCCCTGAGTTCCACCCCCAGTACTGTAAAACAAACAAACAAACAAACAAACAAACAAACAAACAAATAGCTACAAAGATTAACATCTTAAAAAGATGATCCAGTTGGGCATGGTGGCGCACGCTTGTAATCCCAGTACTTAGGAGGCTGAAACAGAAGAATCACAGGTTCCTGGCCAGCCTCAACTACTTAGTGAGGTCCTCCACCACTTAGCGAGACCCTGTTTCCAAATAAAGAATAAACAAATAGGTCTGGGATGTAGCTCAGCGATAGAATGCCTCTGGGTTCAATCCCCAATACCACACACATGCACACACACACACACACACACACACACACACACACACACACACATGAATTCCAGCCAGGCATGGTGTCGTGCACCTGTAATCCCAGTACTTGGGAGGCTAAGACAGGAGGATCTCAGGTTTGAAACCAGCCTCAGGAATTTAGCAAGACTCTCTCAGCAACCTAGTGAGACCCTGTTTCAAAATAAAGAGTAAAATAGGGTTGAAGGTGTAGCTCAGAGGTAAAAATGCCCCTGGGTTCAATCCCCAGAAACACACACAGTCCAAGTGGCTGGGGATATAGTTCAGTGGTAAAGCGCTTGTCTAGCCTGTGCAAGGCCCTGCATTGTTGAAAAAAATGAAAACAAAACAAAAGCAGAAACATCTAGTGCTGCTAAGGGATGGTGGTTGCCCTCATACAGTACTGGGTGCATGCCATGTGCAGGTGCTAACTCAGAAGCATTTTGAAAAATTGTCCCATGACAAACAGCCTCTAATTCTGTGTTTGGTAATTGATTCCACTGAATGTATCAGTATTAATACTATATAGTTGGGTTTTATTTGTGTGTGTATATGGATGCTCCACCTCTGAGCCTCACCCCAGCTGTGTGTGTGTGTGTGTGTGTGTGTGTGTGTGTGTGTGTGTGTGTGTTACTTGGGATTGAACTCAGGGCATTCTGCCTCTGAGCTACACCCCAGGCCTATTTAATTTAATTTTTTTTAAACTGGGTACTACTGAGTTGTGGAGTGCCTTGATAAATTGCTGAGACTGGTTGTGAACCTGCAATCCTCCTGTCTCAGCCTTCCAAGTACTAGGATTACAGGTGTGCATCTTCTATTTTTATTTTGAAATAGGTTCTCCTGGGCAGGCATAGTGGAGCACTCCTGTAATCCTAGTACTTGGAAGGCTGAGACAGGAAGATCACAGGTTTGAAGATAGCCTCAGCAACGTACCAAAACTTTCAGCAACTTAGCAAGACCTTGTTTCAAAAAAATTAAAAAGGAAGCCGGGCTTGGTGGTACACACTTGTAATCCTAGCGTTTGGGAGGCTGAGACCGGAAAATCGAGGTTCACAGACAGCCTCAGCTGCTTAGTGAGGGCCTCTGCAAGTTAGTGAGACCCTGTTTCAAAATAAAGGATAAAACCTTTCGCCGCCATCTTCCAGTAATTCGCCAAAATGACGAACACAAAAAGGAAGAGGAGAGGAACCCGTTATATGTTCTCTAGGCCTTTTAGAAAACATGGAGTTGTTCCTCTGGCCACATACATGCGAATCTACAAGAAGGGTAATATTGTAGACATTAAGGGAATGGGTCCTGTTCAAAAAGGAATGCCTCACAAATGTTACCGTGGCAAAACTGAAGAGTCTATAATGTTACCCAGCATGCTGTTGGCATTGTGGTAAACAAGAAAGTCAAGGGCAAGATTCTTGCGAAGAGAATTAATGTGCGTATTGAGCATATTAAGCACTCTAAGAGTCGAGACAGCTTCCTGAAGCGGGTGAAAGAAAATGATCAGAAGAAGAAGGAAGCCAAAGAGAAAGGCACGTGGGTTCAGCTGAAGCGCCAGCCCGCTCCACCCAGAGAAGCACACTTTGTGAGAACCAATGGGAAGGAGCCTGAGCTGCTGGAACCTATTCCCTATGAATTTATGGCATAATAGGTGTACAAACAATAAATAAAGTCCCCTGGGCTGTAAAAATGGAAAAAAAGGATTAAAAAATAGGGCAGGGGGGTGTAGCTCAGAGGTCAAATGCCCCTGGGTTCCATACCCAAACCCACACAAAAAAAAAAAAAGAAAAGAAAAAGGCCTGAGGATGTAGCTCAGAAGTAGAATGATGCAGAAGAAGAAGGAGAAGGAGAATAATAATAATAATAATAAGTTCAATCCCCAGTACCACACACAGAGATACAAGCATACATACATACATAAATGAAAAAAAGGAAGAAAAGAAACAGGGTCTCACCAAATTGCCCAGGCTGGCCTCAAACCTGCAATCTTTTTGTTTCACCCTCCCTAGTACTGGAATTACATGTGTTTACCACCATGCCCAACAATACTATATAGTTTTTTTAAAGTTAAAGCAGCAGTTGCATACTTGGGGTCTGTTCTACATAGAGGGCCATTCAAGCCTGAAGTGATGGCAAACCCCTGTATTCCCAGTACTTGAGAGGCTGAGACAAGGGGTTCGAAGGTTCAAGGTCAGTCTCAGAGACTTAATGAGACCATTAGCAACTCATCAAGATGCTGTTTCAAAATAAAATAGGAGCTAGGTGTGGTAGTGTAAAGCTGTAATCCCAGCAATTAGAAGGCTGAGACAAGAGAATCTCAGGTTTGAAGCCAGTCTCAGCAATTTAGTGAGGCTCATATCACCTTAGAAAGACCCTGTTTCCAAATGTAAATAAAAAATAAAATAGGGCTGGGGGTATAGCTTGGAGGTAGACTGCCCATGTTCAATCCAAATACCTCAAAAAATAAAACAAAATACGACTGGGTATACATCTTGGAGGCCAGATCTTCCTGGGTTCAATCCCTAGTAAAACACACACACACACACACACACACACACACACACACACACACACACACACAATTTGACTGCAAGGAATAGAAAGGGCATGCAGTCCAGCTTTATAAAGACTGTTTATAGTGGAAGGACATAGGGGAAACTGGCTGAATGCCAATATGTGCACAACTACAGCTGATCCGCTCTGGAGCTAGAAAACCGTGACAATTTGCCCCATGGCTCTCTCTGAGAGTCTGTTGAGTTCTTGCCTCTGCCTTTTTCTGTATATTTCTTCTAATCGCTCAGCAAATTGGCTTCCTCTGTTTACACTCGCACTATTTATTTGGGCCGCCTCCAAAATGGTTACTTCCCTCCCCTGTGCACATGAAATTGGAAAGAATTTGATAAGCCTATCTTGGGCAAGAATCCCCTATTCCATCTCCTCATCAATGACCAAGGTATAAAACTGATGGATGCAGAGGACTCTGTCTTCTGGAAAAGAACATTCCTGGAAATAAAATGAACAGCATCTCTAGAGAATAGTCCCCTTTCTAGAAATTAAATAAAACTGATGAGTACTGTCAAAACACCTGTTATCAACACAGGTGAGATTTCATTTTATAAAGTAGAAGGTGAGCAGCTGGTTGCGATGGGCCCATGCCTGAAATCCCGGTATTTGGGAGGCTGAGATAGTAGGATCACAGATTCAAGGACAGCCTCAGCAATGTAGTGAGACTCAGCAACCTAGCGAGACCTTGTTTCAAAAAAAAAGGCGGGGGAAGAGGATGGCTAAGAGTGTAGCTCGGAGGTAGAATGCCCCTGGGTTCAGTCCCAAGTTCCATAAAAAAAAAAAAAAAGGATTTAAGTATAGAAATTTACACCAAGCCCTAGAAATACCCTTTTCCCTGGTGCTCCATCTGGGTTGGCATGGTCCAGCTCCTGCCTGCTTGGCTTCTGCCACCTCTAAGCTCTGTTTGCAGAATCCCAGAGGTCCCCACGAGGAGGTCTGATCATGTCCCCAAAACGAGGGATTGAGAGCTATTTTGGGCAACTCAAAGCAACCTGAGAGAGCCAGGTACGGCGGCATACACTTGTAATCTCTGTACTTGGGAGGCTGAGACAAGAAGATCATGGTTCGCAGACAGCCTCGGCTATTTAGTGAGGTATTCTGCAACTTAGTGAGACCCTGTTTCAAAATACAGAATAAAAAGTCGGGCTGGGGATGTAGCTCAGAGGTAGAATGCCCCTGGGTTTCAGCCTCAGTACTGGAAAAAAAAAAAAAAAAAAAAGCAACCCATGAGAGGAGAAAACCTCTTCTAGAACAACATCTTCAAGACTTCTCTCCCAGCGTTGTCAGCCCCTAAACATAGGGCTTGAGTGAAGGGGGGGGGGCTGGGTGTGGGGGTGAAGAACCTGTTCTTCTAGCAGCAGCTGCTTGTTAATGTGAGTTACAGTTTGCAGTGTTTCCTGGCTTTATATTCACTAAGTATAACTGGGTCCTCACAGGATCCCTACAGAGCTGACATCTCTATCCCATCACACAGGTGAGGAAATTGAAGTTAGAAGAGGTGAAGGGACTGGTCCAGGGTCACGAAATTAGCTGCTGATCCGAAAGAGGGACCCAGGCCCATTGAATCCCAACCTAGAGTTCTGCTGTACCTCCCTGCCTGGCTCTGGAGGAGCAGAGAGAGAAGGGTGGTGGCCAGAGGTGCAGAGACTTAACCAGCGCCTCAGTCCCTCAAGAGCAGATGGCCTGATGAGACTGGCCAGGGACTGGAGAGAATGAGGAATCGATCTGCCATTCCATGTGAAAATGGAGTGTAGCCCCAGCCTGTGTGTGTCAATGGAGCTGATTAGCACTTGCGTGAGTCTCCAGCCATCGATTGGCAGGTGAGAATCGCTCTGGGAACAGCAGGAAGCCAGTCCTCTCCCACCCCCATTCCCACCAGCTTCCTCCCTTCACAGAGGTTCCTTCCTCCCCCCACTCCACCCCTGAAGTCTCCAGATTCCTCAAACCCCAGGGTTTGAGGTGGGTTCCCAGAGCCCCTCCAGCTGCTGCTGACCAAGGAGGAGGACATGGCTGGTACCCACCTCAGTCAGCCATGCCAGGTTCAGCTGGCAGAGGATGGGTGTCCTTCGGAAAGGCATGGCCTGCTTTGCGTGTCCAGTGCAAGAGGATAAAGGTTTGGTTTGGAGCTGAAGTGTAGTGGAAAAGGCCAGGGTGCTGTTGCATACTGACCACGTGACCTCGGGCAAGTTATCTGATCCATGAGGCCCTAATTCTCCTATATGTTTAGGATAAAGTAACTTTCTCACCAGGTGTGGTGGTACACAATTGTAACCCCAACTACTTGGGAGGCTGAGGCAAGAAGACCACGTTCAAGGCCAGCCTAGGCAATTTAGTAAGACCCTTTCTCAAAATAAAAGTAAAAAAGAGTTAGTTGAGGGAGCCAGGCATGTTTTCACCACCTGTATTCCCAGTACTTGGGAGATTGAGACAAGAGGATCACAGCTTGAAGGCTAGTGTGTGGTAACTTAATGAGACCTGTTTAAAATAAAGAGGGATAAGGCCCCGTGTGGTGGTCCATGCTTGTAATTTTAGTACTTGGGAGACTGAGACAGGAGGATCGCAGGTACGTGGCCAGCCTCAACAACTGTGGGACCCTTTGTAACTTAGTAAGATCCTGTTTCAAAATAAAGAATAAAATAGGATTGGGCTTTAGTTCAAAGGTAGAATACCTCTGGGTTCAATCCCCAGTACCACAAAAAGGAAAATAAAAGAATAAAAATGGCTAAAAAATAGCCAGGCGTGGTGGTGCAAGCTTGTAATCCCAGTGCTTGGGAGGCTGAGGCAGGAGGATTGCACAGGTTCGAAGCCAGCCTCAGCTACTTAGTGAGGCTCTCAGCAACTTAGTGAGACCCTGTTTCCAAATAAAATATTAAAAAATGGAGCCGGGCGTGGTGGCGCACGCTTGTAATCCCAGCATTCGGGAGGCTGAGACCTGGAGGATCACGGTTCGCGGACAGCCTCAGCTACTTAGTGAGGCCCTCTGCAACTCAGTGAGACCCGGTTTCAAAATAAAGAATAAAAAATAGGGCAGGAGGTGTAGCTCGGAGGTCAAATGCCCCTGGGTTCCATCCCCAGACCCGCAAAAAAAAAAAAAAAAAAAAAAAAAAAAAAAAAAATTAAAAAATGGGTCTGGGAGTATAGCCCGGAGGTAGAAAGTCTCTGGGTTCCACCCCGAGTACCACCAAAAAAATTTTTTTTAAATGGCTAAAAATAAAATTAAAAGGGCTAAAAAATAAAAATAAAGGCTAGGTATGAGATGGTGTATTCCTGTAATGCCAGCACTTGGGAGGGTGGGACAGGAGGTTTTCAGGTTCAAAGCCAACTTCAGTGACATAATGAGACAGCCAGCAACTTAGTGATACCCTGTTTCAAAATAAAAAACATGATCTAGGCATGGTGGTGTACACCTGTAATCTCAGTACTTGGGAGACTGAAACAAGGATCACAGGCTTGAGAACAGCCTGAGCAAGTAGTGAGAGTCTGAACAGTCTAGTGAGACCCAATTTCCAAACAAAAATAAAAAGGGCTGGGGTGTAGCTCCGAGGTAGAATGCTCCTCATCTCAATCTCCAGTACCACAAAATAAAAAAATATTAAAAATGTCTATGGGTGTAGCTTAGTGGTAGAATTCCTTAGAGTTCAATCCCCAGTACCCCCAATATAGGAGCTTTATTACTGAATTGTTTGAATTAAATAGAGAAGTATATGTAAAAGTACTGTGCAGATTCTAGCCTATAGTGGGAACTAAATATATTTTTTGGAAATCGCCTCTCCACTCTCCTCAAGAGGCTCCATCTTTGGGAAGCCCTCCCTGGTTGATCTCACTTGTGCCCATAATTTGAATGTCACACATGAGTGACAGCATGAGCCTCTGCGCTTGGCCTGACCTGGAAGAGTTCTGCCTCCAAGGAATCTCAGCCCATAATATTGGATTCCTTTGGAGGCATAATCCATCAATTTCCAGCACAGGCTCAAATTCATCAGACCCCCCCCCCCCGCAAGGACCATCTAGACTGGAAGGTTATATTCTAAGCTTGGAGCATGGTATCTGAGGGGTGCCCTGCCAGGCTGTGACCTCTTAATAGCCCCAACTGCACCAAGTCCATGTGGCAGGCTTCCTTCATTAATTTTTTCTCCTGACCTTCCTAGGATGGAGCTCGGCCCACTTAGCAGTGGCCCTGATCTTGCCAGACCTCCTCAGGTCTGGATTTGTCTACTAATGGCTAGCCTCTTGTTCCAAGTGTTGAGGCCATCTTTCACAACAGCTTGGCCTCAGCCTTCTCTGAGTGGGATTCTGCGGAAGCAATGAAGTCTCTGATGCCACAGCCGGAAGGGAGCCCACACATGTAGAATACGACTAACTTATAAGCTTTGATACGGACCTCCAGGGCTACAGCGGCAATGAGAATTGATCTCAGGACCATGGACAGATCCACAGGGTTCAGGGTGCCCCGGGGTTGAGGATGAGTTCAGTGGTCCTAATTCCTTGGAAGCAGAAATAGAAGCGTGCCTGTCAGCACCAAGGACAGATACCTCAGGCCACATTATCCTGGAAGGGCAGTCTTTAAGAATCTGAACTCATCAAAATGCTTCTGGTGAACAAGAAATGGAAAGCCATTTCAAACTAACCTAAGTGAATCTTTGCATGGGCTGGATGAGTGGGATGAAACCCATGATGGCACTGACTGTCACAGCTTGTTGCAAAAAGCAACGTGAAGTTCTAGGCACATCCTCCTCTATCTTCAAGCAAGATGTGATTTCTTTAACAAATGTGGGGCTATTCGAGTCTTCTATTTCTTCTTGAGTGAGCTTGGGTCATTCAGGGAAACTGCCTTTCTAACCAAGTTGTCGAATATACAGGCTTAATATTGTTCATAGGATCCCCTTGTTATTCTTTTAATTTTTGTCAGTTCTGCATTGGGAACCCCTCTATGGTTCTTGATTGGTAATTACTATCTCCTTTCTTTTTCCTGATTAGTCTGACAAAGAGGTTCATCTATTTCATTGACTTTTTTGTGGTACTGGAGATGGAACTCAGGGGCATTCTACCTCCAAGCTACCCCTAGGCCTATTTTATTCTTTTCCTTTTTTCTTTTCTTACCTTTTCTTTCTTTCTTTCTTTCTTTCTTTCTTTCTTTCTTTCTTTTTCTTTTGGTGGTACTGGGGGTGGAACCCAGAGGCTTTCTACCTCCGGGCTATGCTCCCAGACCTATTTTATATTTTATTTGGAAACAGGGTCTCACTAAGTTGCTGAGAGCCTCACTCAGTAGCTGAGGCTGGCTTCGAACCTGTGCGATCCTCCTGCCTCAGCCTCCCAAGCGTGGGGATTACAAGCGTGCGCCACTACGCCTGGCTTTTCTTTCTTTCTTTCTTTCTTTCTTTCTTTCTTTCTTTCTTTCTTTCTTTCTTCTTTCTTTCTTCCTTTCTTTCTTTCTTTCTTTCTTTCTTTCTTTCTTTCTTTTGCAGTACTAGGGATTAAACAGGAGCATCTACCTCTGAGCTGCACCCTCAATCTATGTTTTATTCTTTATTTTGCAACAGGATCTCACTAAATTGCAGAGGGCATCATTATGTAGCTGAACCTGCAATCCTCCTGTCTCAGCCTCCCAAACACTGGGATTAAAAGTGTATGCCAACACACCTAGCTATCATTCTTTTATTTTAAAACAAGGTCTCACTAAGTTGCTGAGGCTGGCCAGGAACCTGTAATCCTCCTGTCTCAGCCTCCAAAGTATAGGATTACAGAGTGCATCACCATGCCCAGCTTGTTCATTAATTCTTTTCTCTGACACTGCCTCCGTGTTCCAGTTTAAAACATTGTCATTTTGTTGTGGCAGCCTCCTAAGATGCACCCATGCCCCAAGTTCCCGCGCCCATCACACTCTGCACACTGCGCTGGATGAGCCTTCCAAGAGCCTTCCTCCCCCTAAAGACTTTTTAGCAAATTCTCTCTCTCTCTTTCTCCCCTTCTCTCTCTCCTCTCCTTCTTTCTCTTTCTCTTTCTCCTTCTCTCTCTCCTCTCCTTCTCTCTCTTTCTCTCCCTCTCTCTCCTTCTCTCTCTCCTTCTCTCCTTCTCTCTCTCTCTCTCTCTTTCTCTCCCTCTCTCTCTCCTTCTCTCTCTCTGCCTCTGTATTAGGAGTTGAACCCAGGAGCATTCTACCTCCAAGCTACATCTCCAAGCCTCCGTGTGTGTGTGTGTGTGTGTGTGTGTGTGTGTGTGTGTGTGTGTGTGTTACTGAGGATGAAGCCCAGGAACATTCTACCTCTGAGCTACACCCCCAGCCCTTTTTACATTTTAATTAATTAGTTAATTAATTAATTTATTTATTTAGTGGTACTGGGGGTGGAACCCAGAGGCCTTCTACCTCTGGGCTATACTCCCAGACCTATTTTATATTTTTAATTTTAATTTTATTTTTTGGTGGTACTGGGATTCCTGGAAGCCCTTCTACCTCTGGGCTACACTCCCAGACCTATTTTATATTTTTGAAACAGGGTCTCTTACGCCAGCGCTGCTGGCTTCGAACCTGTGCAATCCTCCTGTCTCCACCTCCCAAGCACGGGGATTACAAGCGTTTGCCACCACGCCCGACTATTTTTTTAATTTGGAAACAGGGTCTCACTAAGTTGCTGAGAGCCTCACTAAGTAGCTGAGGCTGGCTTCAAACCTGTGCGATCCTCCTGTCTCAGCCTCCCAAGCGCGGGGATTACAAGTGTGCGCCACCATGCCCAGCTTCACATTTTATTTTAAAACAAGGTCTCACTAAGTTGCAGATGGCCTCACTAAATTGCTGAGGCTGGCTGCAAATCTATGATCCTCCTGTCTCAGCCTCCCAAATACTGGGATTACAGCCATGCACCACCACACCTGGCTCTGGTTCACTTTGTGTGTTGAGTGGGGGGTACTGGGGATTGAATCCAGAGGCATTCTACCTCTAAGCTACACCCCAGCCCTATCTTTAATCATTTATTTATTTATTTATTTATTTATTTATTTATTTATTGCAGTACTGGGGTTGGAACCCAGGGGCATTTCTCTGTCTGAGCTACACCCCCACCCCTATTTTTTATTTTGAAACATAATATCTCTAAGTTGCAGGGGCCTCACTAATAAGCTGAGCTTGGTCACAAACCTTCAATCTTTCTGTCTCAGTCTCCCAAGTACTGTGATTATAAGTGTGTGCCACCATGCCCATCTGGTTCACTTTTTTGTGTATGTGGTACTGGAGGTGGAACCCAGGGGCTTTTCTACCTTTGGGCTATACTCCCAGACCTATTTTTTATAATTTATTTGGAAACAGGGTTTCACTAAGTTGCTGAGAGCCTCACTAAGTAGCTGAGGCTGGCTTCGAACCTGTGCAATCCTCCTGTCTCAGCCTCCTAAGCACTGGAATTACAAGCATGCGCCACCACGCCAGGCTTTAAAATTTCTTGCAATACTCCAAAAATTTGAAACACCATTTTACTCTTGTGCAGAAATTCATAGGTGAAAAAAGTACTTTTTAATTTTTGTTTGTTTTAGTAGTGGGGATTGGACTCAGGGGTGTTCACAGTCCTCTTGTGTGTGTGTGTGTGTGTGTGTGTGTGTGTGTGTGTGTGTGGTACTGGGGGTAGAACCCAGGGGCTTTCCTACCTCCAGGCTATACTCCTAGACCTATTTTTATTTTATTTTGTTTTATTTTATTTTATTTAGAAACAAGGTCTCACTAAGTGGCTGAGAGCCTCACTAAGTAGCTGAGGCTGGTTTCGAACCTGTGCGATCCTCCTGTCTCAGCCTCCCAAGCGCTGGAATTACAAGTGTGTAGCCACCACACCCGGCCTCTGGCTCACATTTTAAGCAAAATAAAACCTCTAGTCCCTGCCAGGGTGGACAGCTATGTGTGATAAGGAAGAGACTTACTTCCTAGCCAACTTCTAACCCATTCCCTTGTTCTTAGCCCGTACCGCACTCCCACTTCTACAGTGATGGGTGCTTTCAATATGTGATCTTCCTGGTCCTGGGACTCCAGCTAGAGGAATTCTCTGGCATTCTTTGCTCTAGGACTCAGTATACAATCATTTCAGTTCTGCCCATTCCTCTGTCCACTTGCCATCTTCCAAATTCTGGTCCACCATTGACTCCTTTATATTCTACTATTTGTGTGACATTTATTAAGGAAGGAGATATAAATGCATCTATTCCATCTGCCACATTTAAGCAGAAATTGTTAAGGAAGCGCACTCTTAATTACTATGCTCTAGTACCTCTGGGGTCCTCCAGCCCAGTAAGAATGAAATGAGATTACACATGTGAGCACACTTTGTAAACTCTAAAGAGCTATGTAGATGAGTCTACATAGATTCCCCTGCTCAAGTGCCCTCCTTTCCTTCTCTTTGCTCTCATTTCTCTCCAAGGCGCAGCGGAAGCTTACCTGCTTCTTGGGGCATTCCCTGATCAACCCAGCTTGCAGGGATGTCTCTGAGCCCTGAACACCACAAAATTCTCTTTGCATCTCCGTGGCCCTAAGCGACGCCACTCTATTCTACTGTGGGCACAGAGCTACTGGCAGTGATGCATAAACAAATGTGGGTCTTTCTTTGCACACACACACTCACAAAAGAGCTTTCCTCCTTCTTCCTAGAGGAGACACCAGTTTGGCTAAACAAGAATGAGAATTGGGCTGGGAAGAAAGAGTGCTTTGTTTCATTGGATGGGAGTTTATTTAGGAAACAAAGTGACCTCTGTTGCCACCTTCTCCCTCTTGTTCCCCTTCCCTCTCCTCCACAGATCTCTCTGCTGGACAGTGGGATCCACTGCAGTGACTGCACCACTGGTCAAAGGCTGTGCCTTTCACTCTTTGAATATTATTTATTTATTTGTACTGAAAATTAAACTCAAGGGCATTCTACCTCCAAGCTATACCTTTTTATTTTTTGTTCTAAAACAGGGTCGCCTGAGGTTGCCGAGAGTCTCACTAGGTTGCTGAGGCTGGCCTTGAACCTGTGATCCTCCTGCCTCAGCCTCCCAAGTACTGGGATTAAAGGCATGCACCACTACATCTGACTCTTAGCAGAGCTTTGATGTGGGTTCTGAGAGGCTGAACTCATGCCTGCAGTTTAAGCTAGGATTGTGGTGGGACATGTATTGTCTCGGGCCAGAAGCAGTTGATCTTCACCTCCAAAAGATCCTGATTATTTTCCAAGATGCAGATTCCAACTGAGAGTCTTTACAGAACATTCCACTGGAGTGAGGTGTGCCATGTCTTGCCCCCTGCCCCATGTGAGGATTATGCAGAAAACTGCTTTTTCAGAGGACTACAAATGCAGGGGGCTTTCTTTTTTTTTTTAATCTTTGTGGTAGTGGGGGTGAAACCCAGAGGCTTTCTACCTCCAGGCTATACTCCCAGACCTATTTTATGTTTTTATTTGGAAACAGGGTCTCACTAAGTTGCTGAGAGCCTCACTCAGTAGCTGAGGCTGGCTTTGAACCTGTGCGATCCTCCTGTCTCAGCCTCCCAAGTGCTGGGATTACAAGCGAGCGCCACCACGCCCAGCTCTGCAGGGGGCTTTCTGAAGGTCAGTGTTCACATTCCAGGGCATCATCTTGGAGACAGACAGGTGCACAATCACACTCCCAGGCTGCAGGGCCCACTGTGCAGCAATGGCTCAGCTCTACCCTGAGTGTTTGCACCAGGGCAGAGAGTCGGCCCTCCAGGCTCTCGCCTGTCCTTCCCTTTTAGGGAGCCTTAAAGGTGAGGCTGATTTGGCTGGAAACAGCAGGAGCAGCGAGGTAGAAGAATGGCTGAGGAGAGGAAGACAGATGATGAAGATGTCACACCACTCATGCTGGCTGCCCCCTACCCCGCTTCAGATTGTCCTGGGGCTTAGGACCCCTCTCCCCGCTTCCTGATAGTCCTGTGTAGAACACTTGAAATATAACTAGTCTGACCTGAGATGGGCTGTAACTGAAATACATACCAGACCTTAAAAAGTTAGTGAAAAAAGAAAAAAAGAATGAGCCAGGCATGGTGGTACACACCATCCCAGTTCTTGGGAGGCTGAGACAGGAAGATCGCAGGATCAAAGCCAACATCATCAACTTAGAGACCCTGTTTCAAGATAAAAAAATAAAATAGGGCTGGGGGTATAGTTTGGAGGTAGAGTGTTCTTGGTTTCAACCCCCAATACTGCCCAAAAAAATGTTAAAAATCTCATGAAAAATGTCTTTTTCACATTAATTAATTATAGGATGAAATGGTCGCATTTTTTGTGTGTGTGTGGGTCTGGGGATGGAACCCAGAGGCATTTGACCTCTGAGCTACACACCCTGCCCAATTTTTTATTCTTTATTTTGAAACCGGGTCTCACTGAGTTGAAGAGGGCCTCACTAAGTAGCTGAGGCTGTCCGCGAACCGCGATCCTCTGGTCTCAGCCTCCCGAATGCTGGGATTACAAGCGTGTGCCACCACACCCGGCGAAATGGTCGCATTTTGGATACTCAAGGTTAAAGATATATTATTAGCCTGGCATGGTGGCGCATGCTTGGGAGGCGGAGACAGGAGGATTATTAATGTATTGTTAAATTAATTTCACCAGTCTCTCTTTATTTAATTAAATTTGTGGCTCAAATTTCTTTTCTTTCTTTCTTTTTTTTTGGGGGGGGGGTTGGTACTGGGGATGGAACCCTTCTACCTCCAAGCTACACTCCCAGACCTATTTTACATATATACATATATATTTTTTATTTGGAAACAGGGTCTCTTAAATCAGAAAGGTTGGCTTCAGACCTGCACAATCCTCCTGTCTTCGCCTCCCAAGCGCGGGAATTACAAGCGTGCGCCACCACGTCCAGCTCAAATTTCCATTTCTATCAGGCAGAGCTGCTCTACAGCCTACCTTTATCCCAGACTGCTTGGCTGGGCCCTGATCCACACTTGAATCTTGCCATTCCCTTCCACAAAAGTGGGGCCCTTATCATTACCGGAAGGTTAGCAATGCTAGCCACTCTGCCACCAACACCTAAATACATCCATAGCAGCCCTTGCTGAATGGAAAATTCCGTGTCCATCTGCTGCAGACATCACATCCTACCTGGGCTCCTTCCTCTTCTTTCTTCTGGTTTTGGGCCAGAGAGACAGCGCACTCTCCCCCTCCCCAGTGTGCATTCTGATTGAAATTCCAGCATCTGCCTAGACATAGGCCCAGAACTCCAGGACCCCCTGTTCAGGCTAGGCCCTCACTATCTGGAAGGGTAAAGCCAGGTGGCCACAAATACCATGTCCTTTTCTTATTTTAACTCCTTCCCTCTTCTCTATCCTCCTGCCCCCACCCTTTCCTTCTTTTTTAAAAGTCTAATTTTGAGCAGCCGGCTCTGTTCAGCCTGGCTGGTTTGTTATGGCTTATAATCTGCGCCAGGATTAATTAGCTAATTACTGACAAACGTCCGCTGGCAAGATTCTGCTCCAGCTTGTCAGCTTGAAGTGTTTAATTATTTTAATCATTTACTTTCATCTTCAAAATTTATGCTGCCAAGGAAGTTTCAGGGCATCTTTTAATTATGATTTGGGGTTTCTGCCGGGCTGTGTTCTGTTCCTGGGGATAGGGAACATTATATTTTACTATTCTTCCACCAAAGCCTGAACACCCTCCTACTCCCAGAACCTGGCTCTGAGTTGCACGGATGAGAGATGGGGAGAGAGCCCAGGTCATCTCTGGACACCATTCAGGAATCCCCTGGACCCCTTCACAGGTGCTTAAAGGGAATTTGAATTTGGAGAGAACCTATGTGCCAGACATCATGTTAAATGTGTCTGCGTATTATTTCACATTGGAGAGCATTAAAAATATGGAAACTGTCAACAATTAGGCCGAATGGCCCAGGGTGATCAGTGAGAAGAAGAAAAGTAAGGACAGGGCTCTTTTACTTATTTATTTTTATGATATAATTTCGATATCATAAAGGCAAGTCATTCTAAACTCATATCTGAGTATCTGGATAGTCACACATACATACACACCACTCAGATAGAAGTGCTGGAGGCTCCGCTGTGGCCTGTCCATCAGCGTCCCAAGGTAACCCTCCTGACTTCTATCACCGTACACTGAGTCAGTCTTCACTTCCACCTAAATGGAATCAGGTGGTGCATCTTCTCTTACGTGAGACCTCTTCCACTCAGCATTCTGTTGGGGAGAGAAAAGGGGTGTGTGTGTGTGTGTGTGTGTGTGTGTGTGTGTGTGTGTGTGTGTGTTATCAGGAATTGAATCCAGGCGAAATCCACTTTTTTCAAATAATTTTTTAGTACTTCTACCTTTAAGCTACACCCCAAGCCCTATTTCTTTTTTTCTTTTTCTTTCTTTCTTTTTTTTTTTTTTTTTTTTTGCGGGTCTGAGGATGGAACCCGGGGGCATTCAACCTCCAAGCTACACCCCCTGCCCTATTTTTTATTCTTTATTTTGAAACCGGGCCTCACTGAGTTGCAAAGGGCCTCACTAAGTAGCTGAAGCTGTCCACAAACCACGATCTTCCAGTCTCAGCCTCCCAAATGCTGGGATTACAAGCATTTGCCACCACGCCTGGCTTATTCTTTATTTTGAAACAGGATCTCACTGAGTTGCAAAGGGCCTCACTAAGTAGTAGCTGAGGCTATCCACAAACCATGATCCTCAGCCTCCCAAATGCTGGGATTACAAACGTGCCCCACTATGCCCAGCTTTATTTTGAAACAGGGTCTCACTAAATTGTGGAGGGCCTCACTAAGTAGCTGAGGCTGGCTATGAACCTGTGATCCTACTGTTTCAACCTCCCAAGTACTGAGATTACAAACGTGCACCACCATACCCAGATGGCATTCTACTTCTGAGCTACAACCCAACCTATTTTATTTTTTATTTGTAAACAGGGTCTTATAAGTTGCCAAGAGACTCATTGAGTTGCTGAGGCTGGCTTCAAACCTGTGATCCTCCTGTCTCAGCCTCCCACAATTGGGAATTTGGGATTTACAGGTGTGTACCACCACACCTGATTTATATATATTTTTTTTATCTTAAAACAGGGTCTTACTAAATCGCTGATGATGAGCTCTATTGTATTTTTGAAACAGGGCTTTGCTAAGTTATGGTCCACTGGCCTCAAACCTTTCATCCTCCTGTCTCTACTGCCCAGGTACTAGGATTACAGAAGTAACTGGGGACTGAACCCGGAGGGCATTTCTACTTGAGTTATACCCCAGGACTTTTTCTATTTTGTTTTTTAAACAGGGTCTCACTAGCTTGCTGAGATTGGTCTACAACCTGCAATCCTCCTATCTTAGCCTCTCTGGTACTGGGATTACAGGTGTGAACAACCACACCTGGCCCCATTTTATTTTATTTTATCATTTTATTTTATTTATTGTGGTACTAGGGATGGAACCCAAGGACATTCTACCTCTGAGCTACACCTCCAGCCCTATTTTATTATTATTTTTTTGAAACAGGATCTCACGAAGTTGCAGATATCCTCACTAAATTGCCACAGCTGGCTGTGAAACTGTGATTCTTCTATCTCAACCTCCCAAGTACTGGAATAACAGGTGTGAACCACCACACCTGGCCCCATTTTATTTTTAAAACAGAGCCTCTTAAGATATGGTGCACTGGCCCTGAGCCTGCCATCCTCTGGTCTTCACCTCCCACTGGCTGGGAGTACAGACCCGCACCACTACACCTAGTACTGGCTGAGACAGAAGGTTCTCTCTGAGATCCAACTCGTGCCATTTTGGATACAAAGGCTCAAGGGTTTTCTAGAGACACGCGGCAAGGAACACAAAAACTGCCAGAAAACCCCCAAAGCCACTGGAAAGGCAAAAAACACATTCCCCTTTGGAACCATCAGGCATCACCAACCCTGCCAACGCCTTGACCTTGGACTTCTAAGCCTCCAATATGTAAGAGAACACATTTCTTTTATTTAAGCCATTTAGTTTTTTGTGCTTTGTTACTGGTGCCCTAGGAAATGAACCTATCCCCAAAGAAAGCTCCAGGTGGTCTTTCAGTCTCCCGGGGGCCCCATAGCAGCCCCTTGCAGCGTCCTCTGCAGGACCAATGAAGGGTTAACCCAGCCACTGCTGGGAGTGATTGAGGTGACAGCTCAGAGCTGGGAGACTAAGGAGGGGAGAAAGATCAACTTAATGAGCTCAGCAATGCCGTTAATGAGGTACCAGGCAACATCCTGGGGCTTCTTGGTGGCCTGCACCAGGGCACAGCAAGCTGAAGGGTGCCGGGAGCCAGGCCCTGCCAGGCCCTGATGTGATGTGATCCGTCCTCTGCAAGACTTCCTTCCACAGGCCCAGGGTGGGAGTGCCCAAAAACAGCCCTTGCGGGCACTATGCTGCTCCATCTCCCCCACCCCCACCCCTGACCCCAGACCTTGAGCCTGCACGTGGCACCACACTGTCTAACACGCAGCCTCATACCTGAGTTCAGATACACCTCTCTGAACTGTTCCAGGCTCGGCATTGGGCCTGGCTCAGCGAAGACTCGGTGTACGCCTCCCTCCTCCCGCTCCCGGCTGCCTTTGACGGTCCATGTGGAACATTGTGCTTCGTAGGAATACAACTGAACATCTTGCTGGCCTGTCTGACATGCATAGGGACCCTCCTGCCCAAATCCAACAACCCCCCCCCCCTGGCCTGGGCCCCTAACTGTTTCATGCGGAAAAATCTGCCCGCTGCTCAGCCCACCTCCTTCCAGGACGCTGTCCCATGAGTCAGAGCCAGGACCCTGCCTAACCAGCTCCCGCCTCACCTACAGCTGCAGGCTCTCCCTGTTCTGGCCTTGGGGTCTGTGTGGTCGGGGCCCCTCCCTCTGTCTGAACCTCCTATAGCTAAGTCTAGCTTACGATGACTTGAGTGGGCAAAGCAGAGCCCCCATTGTTGTCTGAAGATCTCGACTGCAGATGTGCATGGTTTGTGCCTGGGAACCCTTACGAGGAAATTCGGGGTGAGCAGGGAAGCCAGAGGGGACTTGCGTTCCAGCCCCAGTTCTGCCTTGAGGGCAAGACGCTTCCCTTTTGAATCTTCCTAGCCTAAAAAATGGGAATGTAATCTGCACACTATAAAATTAAACTGACTGAGTAAGCACGTAAAATGCCAACTGCATGCTGTATATTTCATACAGAGGAATACTTAGGTAGCTATGAAAAGCTGTTCTGACACTTGCTGCCTGAACAAATCTTAAGGACATTATGCAAATGAAATAAACCCATCGCAAAAGGGCAAATACTGCATGATTCCACTTATACAAAGTATTCAGGCTAGTCTAGTCTAATCATAATGGCAGGAAATGCAGTGGTTGCCAGGGGCTGGAGGGAGTGAGAAGTGGGGATTTACTGTAAAATGGGCACAGAGTTTCCGTTTTGCAAAATGAAAAGAGTTCTGGGGATAGGTGGTAATGATAGTTGCAAAAAAAAAAAAATTGTGAATGCAAGCCGGGCATGGTGTCGCACACTTATAATCCCAGCATTTGGGAGGCTGAGACAGAAGGGTCCAGGTTTGCAGACAACCTCAGTTATTTAGTGAGGCCCTTTGAAACTCACTGGGACCCTGTTTCAAAATAAAGAATAAAAAATAGGGCTGGGCATGTAGCTCGGAGGTAGAATGCCCCAGGGTTCCATCTGAAGTACAGAAAAATAAAAGTGAATGTACTTAACATCACTGAGCTGTACACTTAAAAATGGCTAAAATGGTACTTGGAAGGCTGAGTCAGGAGGACTGCAGGTTCAAGGACAGCCTCAGCAAGTAGTGGGAGTCTCATTACCTAGCCAGACCCTGTTTAAAAAATAATAATAATAAGGCTGTGGGTTTAGCTCAGAGGTAAAATGTCCCTGAATTCAATACCTAGTGCTACCAAAAAAAAAAAAAAAAAGGATTAAAACGGAGCCAGATATAGTGGCCATGTCTCTATTCCTAGTACTTGGGAGCTGAGACAGGAAGACTACAGGTTTGAGGCTAGCTTCAGCAACTTAGAGAGGCTCTCAGCAACTTAGCGACACCCTGTTTCCAAATAAAAAATAAAATAGGGCTGGGGGTATATGGAGGTATAACTCATAGACTCCCCATGAGTTCAATCCCCAGTACTACACACACACACACACACACACACACACACACACTCACACACACAAAGTTAAAATGGTAAATGTCATGCTATGTATACTTAACCATAATTTAAAAATAAATAGAGCAAGGCGTGGTGGCGCATGCTTGTAATCCCAGCATTCGGGAGGCTGAGACCTGGAGGATCGCGGTTCGCGGACAGCCTCAGCTACTTAGTGAGGCCCTCTGCAACTCAGTGAGACCCGGTTTCAAAATAAAGAATAAAAAATAGGACAGGGGGTGTAGCTCAGAGGTCAAATGCCCCTGGGTTCTATCCCCAGACCCGCAATAAATAAATAAATAAAAATAAAGAATAAGCTGGGCATGGTGGTGCATGTTTGTAATCCCAACATTTGAGAGGCTGAGATAGCCTGAGGCTGGCTTTGAACCTATGTGATCCTCCTGTCTCAGCCTCCCAAGAGCGGGGATTACAAGCCTGCATCACCACATCCGGCCCAAAAGGCCAGTAATGTCCTCTCTCTTTACATATACTATCTTGTCTTCCCCTATCTTCCTGGCTACTTTTTTTTTTTTTTTTTTTTTGGTTCTGGGAATTTAACTGCAGGCATTCTACCTCCAAGCTACACCCCAGCCCTTTTTTATTTTTAATTTATTTATTTATTTATTTATTGTGGCACTGGGAATGGAATTTAAGGTCATTTAACCTCTGAGCTACACCCCCAGCCCTATTTTATTCCTTTACTTTGAAACAGGGTCTCACTAAGTTGCAGAGGGGCCTCACTAAGTAGCTGAGGCTGGCTGTGAACCTGCAGCCCTCTTATCTCAGCCTCCCAACTACTGGGATTACAAGTTATTTTTTACTTTGAAACAGAGTCTCACTAGGTTGCTGAGGGCCTGGCTGAGTTGCAGAAGCTATCCTTGAACCTGTGATCCTTCTGTCTCAGCCTCCCAAGTACTGGAATTACAGGTGCACACCTGGCTCTATGGCCACGTTTGTGTTTTTTTTTTTTTTTCAAATAAGAAATAAAATCGGGCTGGGGGTTTAGCTCAGAGGTTTAGCTCAGAGAATGCCTCTGGGTTCAATCTCTAGTGTCCTAAAAAAAAAAAAAAAAAAAAAAAAAAGTTACTTTGTGCTGCTGGGGACTGACCCTAACCCTCAAGCATGCTAGATAAGCGCTCTACCACTGAGCTACACCTCCAACCTCAGAGCCACCCTCTTGATTTTGACATTACTGGGGAGGTTCTACTGTGCCCAGGAGATGAGTAGCCCATTGGTAGTTGCCACACTTAATGTCTCCGTGGCACCCATCCTGTGTGTGCTGACAGTTTGACAACTTAAACAGCAGCTGGTTTGCTCGGAGGAGATCTCTGTTAATTAAAACAGCAGAAAGAGAGAGCGGCACAAAGCATGTCAGCAGGTAATTAATGCAGAGGAGGGCCCAGGCGTGCAGGGAGGCTCACCTGCTACCTGCTGCAGCTCAGCTCCTCTCATCGCCCCCAGCCCAAAGCTGCTGCTTCCTCCCTCTGCCCATGACTGCTGCCTGTCTGCCTATCGCCACAGGATGTGGGAAGAGACAGCAAACTGTCTTCTGGGGCCAGACCCAGGGTTACTTCTCCTACTGGGCTCTGATCCCTCAGCCTCTGAACTGTCCACCTTTCCTGGGAGGTACAGGAAACTGGCAGGACAAGCTGGCAATAATCTGTGCACGCCCCAGAGCCTTGGGCCTCATCTCTGAGGAAGTATCGGTGCTGGCATAGCCCTGCCCCATCAAGCTGTCTGCCAGGACTTTTGTCCCAGGGCTGGGTTTCAGTCTGCCTCAGTGTCCAATTTATTGGAGTAAATGGAATCCAACCCAACAACCACCTCCGTCCACATGTTTCTCTTCTGGACCTACTTCCTGGTCCCAAATTGCACTGGCCTGCTGGGATTTGAATCTACTGTGTGTGTGTGTGTGTGTGTGTGTGTGTGTGTGTGTGTGTAACTGGGGATGGAACCCAGGGGCATTCTATGTCAGAGCTACACCCCCAGCCCTATTTTTTTTTAATTCTTTTTCTTTGTTTTGTGGTATTGAGGGTGGAACCCAGGGGCTTTTCTACCTCTGGGCTACACTCCCAGACCTATTTTATACTTTATTTGGAAACAGGGTCTCACTAAGTTGCTGAGAGCCTCACTAAGTAGCTGAGGCTGGCTTCGAACCCGTGCGATCCTCCTGTCTCAGCCTCCCAAGCGCGGGGATTACAAGCGTGTGCCACCACGCCTGGCTTGTTTATTCTTTATTTTGAAACAGGGTCTCACTGAGTTGCAATGGGTCTCACTAAGTAGCTGAGGCTGGCTGTGAACCTTGATCCTCCTGTCTCAGCTTCCCAAATACTGGGATTACAAGTGTGCACCACCAGGCCCCGCTCGGATCTCCTTCTTATCCCTTCTCTTGTTCCGTTATCTCCTCTCCATACCCCAGCAGGTGCACTGAGAAAGCAGAGCTCTCCGTCTTGCAGATGAAAATACTAAAGCTCAGAGCAGCGAAGTAGCTTGCCCAAGAGCAACAGGAATCCCCGCTTCTCTGGAATTCTACCCACTGCTTCAGGTATAACTTGCTTTTCTGATTTTGCTTATTTGTTGAGACAGAAGTCTCCATATGTTGCTCAGGCTGGTCGTGAACTCCTGGACTGAAGCAACTCTCCTGCCTCAGCCTCCTGAGTACTGAGATTAGAGGCATGTACCACTGTGGCTAGCTCTTGTTTGTCTGTTTTTAATAAACTTTGTATTTTGTAATAATTTTAGATTTACAAAAGAGAGAAGGTCCCTGAATACCCCTTACTGAATTTTCCCATTGTTAACATTTTTCTTTTCTTTTCTTTTTTTTTTTTTTTTTTTTCCAGTACTGGGGATGGAACCCAGGGGCATTCTACTTCAAGTTATACCTCTAGCCCTATTATTTATTTATTTATTTATTTTTATTTTTTGCAGGTCTGAGGATGGAACCCAGGGGCATTCAACCTCCGAGCTACACCCCCTGCCCTATTATTTTTTTTAATTCTTTATTTTGAAACCAGGTCTCACTGAGTTGCAAAGGGCCTTACTAAGTAGCTGAGGCTGTCCGCAAACCGCGATCCTCTGGTATCAGCCTCCCAAATGCTGGGATTACAAGCATGTGCCACCACACCCGGCTGGCTTCCAGTCCTATTTTTTAATTCTTTATTTTGAAACAAGGTGTCACAGCTGAGCATGGTGGCACATGCTTGTAATCCCAGCATTCGGGAGGCTGATACCAGAGGATCATGGTTTGTGGACAGCCTCAGCTACTTAGTGAGGCCCTCTGCAACTTAGTGAGATCCTGTTTCAAAATAAAGAATAAAAAATAGGGCAGTGGTTGTAGTTTGGAGGTCAAATGCCCCTGGGTTCTATCCCCAGACCCGGGGACCAGGGTGGGGTGGGGGAGAAACAGTGTCTCACAAAGTTACAGAGGGCCTCACTAAATAGCTGAGACTGGCTGCTAACCTGAGATCCTGTTGTCTCAGCCTCCCAAGTACTGGGATTACAAGTGTACACCACCACACTCCACTTCATTATTAACATTTCAAGTTACAATGGCACATTTGTCAAAACTAACAATCTACACTGAGAGTCTGAGACAGGAAGATCGCAGGTTCGCAGCCAGCCTTAGCTACTTAGTGAGTCCCTCCAAAACTTGGTGAGACTCTGTTTGAAAAATAAAGAATAAAATAGGGCTGAGGATGTAGCTCAGGGGTAGAATGCTCCTACGTTCAGTTTCCAGTACAAACACGGGTTTTGGAGTTGCTCGTGATGTAGATAAGTGGTAAAGTTCCTCTGGGTTCAATCCCCAGGACTGCAGAAACAACACCAAAACAGCGGGGCAGAGACTGCATCCCTCTTCCTTAAACGCGATCCTCCTGTCTCGTTATGGTCTCTGCACCCCTCCTGTCCTTCCTCAGTCTCCTGTCCTCTAGGAGTTCAGAGCCAAGCAGAAGTGGCGCCAGGGTGGGAGTTTCAAGGGGGAGAGAAGAGGGAGGTGGAGGCTGAACGCCCCAGGCAAGAAAGCCACCTAGGTGGCCAAGACAAAGATAGAAACTTAATGACAAGCCCGAGGTCCACCTGCCCAGATGAGCAGGGCTGGGAGGTGGGAGCTGTGGAGAAATTGGAAAAGGGACACATTCATTTTTCAACACACTTCGCTCTCCTTACGCACACACACACACACACACACACACACACACACACACCTTTAATAACCAGCCAGAGGCGTCTTCTGTACTGGCTGTCACTCCATTTCTACAGAGGACCCTGGGAAAGAGACTGTAAAGATGGACAAAGAAGGAAAGAATGGGAAGGCAGCTGCCTCTGCACATGGAGGGGACACCCGCGGAGGAGGGTGGCCCAGTGGTTCTCATCCAGGCTGGGGATGTAGCTCAAGGCCTTGGGTTTGATCCCCAGCACTGTAAAAAACTAACAAACAATAACAAAACAAAACTAAGCCAGTGACTCTCACCAGCCACAACAAGGCTGACAGGCTGAGGGATGCAGCTACTTAGCCAGAGCCTGAAGCCTGAGTCCCAGCTCAGCCCCCTGGGGGACCCCCAGCTGCCCAACACATAAGCTCCCAAGAAGCCACACTGAGCCCAAAGCCTCACCTCCTGCACTAGGTCGTCCTCCACCACCTGCCCTCCAGACCCAGCAGTGGTACCAGGGCTAAGACGCACTGGCTCCTCCCAGGCAGCATCTCAGGACCCAGTTCCAGACATGGGTCTGGAAGAGCAGCTAACTTTAATAAGAGTTGGATAAATGTGCCAGGTGTGTTGTCTCACACAAGTAATCCCAGTACTTGGGAGGCTGAGACAGGAGAATCAGAGGGTTGGAGGACAGCCTCAGCAATTTAGCCAGACCTTGTTTCAAAAATAAAAAAATTAAAAAGGGCCGGGGATAGAATGCCCCTGTGTTCAATCCCCAGTACCACGCACAGAAAAATAAACAATTTTTTAAAAGGGCTAGGGGTATCGTTCAGTGGTAGAACATCTCTGGGATCACTCTCCAGTACCTCCTGACCCCCCCCCCCACCAGAGTTGTATAAACGTGTGCTAACAGCTAGAAGTATCACACACACCTCCCAGCACTAGGGAGGAAGCCCTTCCTTCCATTCTCACCTGCTTGAGGAGGGGTGGCCTTTGTGTCCAGTAAACACACACCTGTCCACATATAAACTAGGCTCCCATATGTAACCACCTGTGCCTTCAAGGCCATGTTCAAACATCAGTCATCTCAATTCTCATGGTGGCCACAGAAGTCCACCCTTTCTCCATTCATTTCTGAGGATTCCGGGTGATGGGTGTTTCTGTGTTCTTTTAACCCACTGACTGCTACTCAAGGGCCTCGGTGTGGCTGTGCAGGTTGTAGACTGTACAACTCTAGGGTGCTATAGTCCATGATCATACTATGACCATCTTTACACTCCTTTCTAGTTACCATCTGCTGTCAAATCCATTGACTCAAGTTCAGGCTCTTTTTCTTTTTTTTCCCAAAACGTCCAGGTTATCCAAGTCAGAGAGGGGAAGCCTTCCAGAGTCACCTGCAGACCTCCTCTGAGGGACCCATACCTGTTACTCATACACTTTATTTTTCTGGGTGTTGTTTTGTTTCATTTTGCAGTGAGTATAAGCTAATTTTACTAGTTACTAGGATTGCAGGTTCACTGCCAGCCTCAGCTACTTAGTGAAGCCCTGTTTCAAAATAACAAATAAAAGAGCCAGGCGTGGTAGTGCACGCTTGTAATCCCAGCACTTGGGAGGCTGACACAGGGGGATCACACAAGTTCGAAGCCAGCCTCAGCTACTTAGTGAGGCTCTCAGCAACTTAGTAAAACCCTGTTCCCAAATAAAATATAAAATAGGTCTGGGAGTATAACCTGGAGGCAGAAAAGCCCCTGGGTTTCACCCCCAGAACCACCAAATAAATAAATAAATAAATAAATAAATAAATAAATAAATAAATAAAAGTAGCCAGGCATGGTGGCACATGCTTGTAATCCCAGTACTTGGGATTTTTTTTTTTTCTTATGGTACTGGGGTATTCTACCTCTGAGCTTTACTCCCAACCCTATTTTCTTCTTTATTTTGAAACAAAGTCTTGCTAAGTTCCTGAGGTCCTCACAAGTTGTTGAGGCTGGCCACAAACCTGCAATCGTCCTGTCTTAGCCTCCCAAGTACTAGGGTTACAAGCGTGCGCCACCACAGCTGGCTGAGGCCTGTTTAAAAAAAAAAAAAAAAAAAAAAGGAAGCCAGACATGTTGGTGCACACTTGTAATCCCAGCATTTGGGAAGCTGGGACAGGAGAATCGTGGTTTGAGGACAGCCTCAGCTACTTAGTGAGGCCCTTTGCAACTCAGTGAGATCCTGTTTCAAAATAATGAACAAAAATTTGAGCTGAGAGTATAGTTCAGAGGTAGAATGCCCCTGGGTTCCATCCCCAATACCGCAAAAATAAAATAAATAGATAAAATTTAAAAAGGAAAAGGGTGGAGGTAGAACACCCTTGGGTTCAATCCCCACTGCCAAAAATAAGTGCAAATCGGATCCTGTAATTTTCCTGCTTAGAGCTCTTTACTGCCCTTTGGATAAAATCCCAAGCCCATGAAAGGTGGGCAAGAGGCTCTCTAGCCACATCGCTCTCTAACCTCTGCACCTCCTTCAAACCCAGCACCTACAAACCCAGCACCCTGCCTCACCCTGTGCCCACCAGACCATTGGCCTCTGCTTCCTGCCTGCTCTGGCCTGGCTGGCTCACTCCGAATCTCGGCCTAAACACTCCTTTCTTCCAGCAGGCACTGCTGTGGTTGCCTTACTGAGGATGGAACCCAGGGCCTGACACATGATAGGCAATGCTCTGTCACCGGACAACTCCAGACCTTGTTTTGGTCTTTATTTGTATTGACTGATCAGTTGATTGATTGCGGTGCTGGGAATTGAACGCACAGACACTGTACCTCCAAGATATACCCCCCACCTTCCCTTTTTATGGTGCTAGGGATGAACCCAGGGCCATCCTACCTCCAAGCTATACCCCTAGACCTATTTTATTCTTTCTTTCTTTATTTCTTTCTTTATTTTGGTGGTACTAGGGGTGGAACCTAGGGGCTTTCCTACCTCTGGGCTATACTCCCAGACCTATTTTATACTTTATTTGAAAACAGGGTCTCACTAAGTTGCTGAGAGCCTCACTAAGTAGCTGAGGCTGGCTTCGAACCTGTGCGATCCTCCTGTCTCAGCCTCCCAAGCGCGGGGATTACAAGGGTGCTCCACCATGCCCAGCTTATTCTTTATTTTGAAGCAGGGTCTCACTAAGTTGCAGAGGGCCTCACAAATTGCTGAGGGTGTCCTTGAACTTCTGATCCTCCTGTCTCAGCCGCCTAAGTACTAGGATTATAAGCATGTGTCACCACAACTGGCTCAATCCTCTAGCCCTTTTTTTTTTTTTTCCAGTACTAGGGATGGAACCCAGGGGCATTCTACCTCTGAGCTACACTCCAAACCCTATTTTATTTTATTTTTTCAGTCTTAGTCTTTTTATTTTTTGAAATGGTCTCACTGGCCAGGCGTGGTGGCGCACGCTTGTAATCCCCGCGCTTGGGAGGAGGAGACAGGAGGATCGCACAGGTTCGTAGTCAGCCTCGCTGGCTTAAGAGACCCTGTTTCCAAATAAATAAATAAAAAGGTCTGGGAGTGTACCCCGGAGGGAGAAGGGCTTCCAGGAACCCCAGTACCACCAAAAAAAAAAAAAGAAAAAGAAAAAAGAAAAGAAAAGAAAAGAAAAAAGAAATGGTCTCACTGAGTTGCAAAGGGCCTTGCTAAGTAGCTGAGGCTGTCCGTGAACCGCAGTCCTCTGGTCTCCACCTCCTGAATGCTGGAATTATTACAAGCGTGCTCCACCACACCCAGTCCCCCCACCCAGCCGTTTTAATTTTTTTTTTTTGGTGGTGGTACTGGGGTTCCTGGAAGCCCTTCTTCCTCCGGGCTACACTCCCAGACCTATTTTATATTTTTGAAACAGGGTCTCTTACACCAGCGCGGCTGGCTTTGAACCTGCGAACCTGCTGGCTTTGAACCTGCGCGATCCTCCTGTCTCCGCCTCCCAAGCGCAGGGATTACAAGCGTGCGCCACCACGCCCGGCAATTTTTTTGTTTTAAAACAGGGGTCTCACTAGGTTGCTGAGGGTCTCACTACATTGCTAAGGCTGGCCTCAAACTGGTAATCCTCCTGTCTCAGCCTCCCAAATACTAGGATTACAGGCATGGGCTACCATGCCTGTCTTGGTTTTTATTTTGAGATAGGGTCTCAATAAATTGGGCATGTGGGCTTCAAATTCATGATCTTTCTCCCTCTGCCTCCCTAATAGGATTACAGGTGAACACAAGACCTGGCCAAATATTCCTCTTTTCTAGAAATCTTCCTCCAAACTCTTTACTGGATTGTATTTCCCTGCTAGACACGTACATATCTCCTGACATGCAGCACATTTCTTATAATTACTTTTCTTTTAAAAAAAAACATAAAAACCCTCATTATGGAAAAATTCAAACTTAAGAAAAAAAGAAGAGTATTTTCATCAAGCAATTTCTTTATTGTGTGTGTGTTACCGTGGATGGAACCCAGGGGCATTCTACCTCCGAGCTATACTCCCAGCCCTATTTTTTATTCTTTATTTTGAAACAGGGTCTCACTGAGTTCCAAAGGGCTCAGTAAGTAGTAGCTGTCTGTGAACTGTAATCCTCCTGTCTCAGCCTCCCAAATGCTGGGATTACAAGCATGCACCACCATGCCTGGCTCCTCCTGTTTTTTTTGTTTGTTTGTTTGTTTGTTTGGTTGGGTTTTTTTTGCAGGTCTGGGGATGGAACCCAGGGGCATTTGACCTCCGAGCTACACCCCCTGCCCTATTTTTTATTTTTTATTTTGAAACCGGGTCTCGCTGAGTTGCAGAGGGCCTCACGAAGTAGCTGAGGTTGTCCGCGAACCGCGATCCTCCAGGTCTCAGCCTCCCGAATGCTGGGATTACAAGCATGAGCCACCATGCCCAGCTTTATTTTTAAGGAAATAATATAGGTCCTTTTATTTCATCTGTAAATGTTTTACTCAGAAAGGATCTCTAAAAAGCCAGGTATGGTGGCGTACCCATATAATTCCAGTACTTGGGAGGCTGAGACAGATGGATTGCGGTTCGCAGACAGCTTCAACTACTTAGTGAGGCCCTCTGCAACTTAGTGAGACTCTGTTTTAAAATAAAGAATAAAAACAGGGCTGGGGTATATCAGAGGTAGAATGCCCCTGGGTTCCATCCCCAGTGCCTAAAATAAAAAGGAAGCACCTGTAAAAGACAAAGATTTTTAAAACTCAAATTAAGACATAGGATCACAGGTTAGAGGTTAGCTACAATAACTAATGAGGCCCTCAGTAACTTAGCAAAACCCTGTTTTAAAATAAAAAATAATTCTGGGCGTGGTGGTGCACGCTTGTAATCCCCGCGCTTGGGAGGCTGAGACAGGAGGATCGCACGGGTTCGAAGCCAGCCTCAGCAACTTAGTGAGACCCTGTTTCCAATAAAATATATTTTTAAAAAAAGGTCTAGGAGTATAGCCCGGAGGTAGAAAGCCTCTGGGTTCCACCCCTAGTGCCACCAAAAAATAAAAATAAAAATAAAAAATAAAGCAGATGTGGCAGTGCACCCTTGTAATCCCAGTACTTGGGAGGCCGAGAGAAGGATCTGATTATGGGTTCTCAGCCAGCCTCAGCTATTTACTGAAGCCCTCTGCAACTTAGTGAGACACTAAGAGACATAAAGAATAAAAATGTCATTGGCCACCAGGCATGGTGGCACACACCTGTAATCCTAGTACTTGGGAGGCTGAGACAGGAGGATCGCACAGCTGGAAGCCAGTCTCAGCTACATAGTGAGGCTCTCAGCAATTTAGTGAAACCTTGTTTCCAAATAAAATACAAAATAGGTTTGGGAGTATAACCCAGAGGTAGAAGGCTCCTGGGTTCCATTCCCAGTAACACACACACACACACACACACACACACGCTGCATCTCCACTGAACAACCAAGGCTTTCCTACTCCGGCTCAGCTCACAAAATCCAATGCGCCCGTCCACATCGATGTGGGCGGCCACGTGTACACCAGCAGCCTGGCCACCCTCACCAAATATCCTGAATCAAGAATCGGAAGACTTTTTGATGGTACAGACCCCATTGTCTTGGACAGTCTCAAACAGCATTATTTCATTGACAGAGATGGACAGATGTTCAGATATATTTTGAATTTTCTACGAACATCAAAACTCCTCATTCCTGATGACTTCAAGGACTATACTTTGTTATATGAAGAGGCAAAATACTTCCAGCTTCAGCCAATGCTGTTGGAGATGGAAAGGTGGAAGCAAGAAAGAGAGGCCGGTCGCTTTTCACAGCCCTGCGAGTGTCTGGTGGTGCGTGTGGCCCCTGACGCCGGAGAAAGGATCGCGCTCAGCGGGGACAGGTCCTTGATGGAAGAAGTTTTTCCGGAGATCGGCGACGTGATGTGCTACTCCGTTGATGCAGGCTGGAATCACGACTCAACGCACGTCATCAGGTTTCCACTAAGCAGCTACTGTCACCTCAACTCAGTCCAGGTCCTTGAGAGGTTGCAGCAAAGAGGGTTTGAAATCGTGGGCTCCTGCAGGAGAGGTGTGGATTCGTCCCAGTTCAGCGAATACATCCTTCGGCGTGCTCTCTGTCATCCTAATAAAGCAGGAGCCTCTGGACTAAACGGACAGATTTCTTATGCAAAATAATAATAATGATGATAATAATAATAATGATAAAGAATAAAGAAAGAAAAACACATACAACAAGTAATGCAATCAGAAAAGGATCATTTATGTGCAGTTGGGACCAGAAACCAAGTTCTGGACCTAAAATTGAATAAAAGACACATTTATATCCAAAAAAAATTATTTTAAATAGGACTGGGGGTGTATATAGCTCAGAGGTAGAATGCCCCTGAGTTCAATCCCCAGATCACCAGTATCAAAAAAAGTTACAATGTAATTATAATGCTTTTAAAAATAAATTATAATATTATTTTTTCAACTATTTATTTTTGTATTACTGGGGATCAAACCCAGGGGCATTCCACCTCCAAGCAACATCCCCAGCTCTATTTTATTATTTTAAAACAGGGCCTCATTAAGTTACAGAGGGTCTCACTAAGTAGCTGAGGCTGGCCCCAAACCTGAGATCCTCCTGTCTCAACCTTCCAAGTACTGGGATTACAGACTTGTGCCGTCACGCCTGCTTTCCTTTGTCCTTTAATTTGGAACCATCAATTCTTTCAAAGCACTGATACTTCTCAAGAACACCCACAGCTGTCCTGTAGCCCACCCAAGACCCTGAGTTTGCTGTTGCTTTCCTTCCTGACTTTGTATCCCTCGGGTTCTGAATCTTGCGCAGGACTGGTTGGTACCTAGGAGACGTGTGTCCTCGGGGCTTCAGGTTGGGAGGCGGATGGATGACCATTTGTCTCATTATAAAGATACTGATTTGCCAGGTATGGTGGTCCAGGCCTGTAACCCCTAGACTTTGGAGGCTGAAACAGGAGGATCTCAGCTTCATGGCCAGCCTTAGCAATTTAGTGAGACATTCAGCAACTTTCAGAGGCAGAATGCCCTTGGGTTCAATCCCCACTCAGTGCCTCCTCCCAGAAAAAAAAAAAAAGAGGAGAAAGAGGAAGAAGAGAAGAAGAGGAGAAAGAGGAGGGGGAGAGGGAGGAGAAAATAAAATGAGGCTGGCATGGAGCAGTCTCCACAGTGGTGCAATTTCTTCCAAACTCTTACCCCCTGAGCTGTTCCTTCCCTTCTAGAAGACTCTCCTTTTGGTTGGCACCTGGGACCAGCCTCCTCACCGCATCCCCCTCACCCCACCCCCAGATAATGGTCTCAGTGGAAACAGAAATTCCCAGAAAGAAGGAAAGCAAAGCACATTAGCTGTCCAGACCCGGGGGGCTGGGGGAGAGGGGTGGGAGGCCCTATTTGCATTTTTTCCATTAACAAGCTGGAGTTGAGCTCACTTGCCCGGGGAAATAATTTGAGAGGGAAATCTTTGCATATTTTATTTAAAAGCACGCTGCATTAGGCGGGTAATAATGCGGAGTGTGGCGATTAGGTGAGGCCTGCAGGGGGCGGGGGCGGGGTCCTTCCCCTCCCCTCCTACGCCAACAGGCCGCCTCTCCCCACAGTCCTAGGAACCAGTTTCCTTAAAGGAATAACCCCCCCAGGCCCGAGAGGCTGGAGGAAGCTCCAGTCTCAGGTACTTTGCAACTTTCTTGCTGAGGGAGGGGCTCTGGAACCGCCCTGGGCGGGAAGAAGGACTAAATATGTGGAGGAAGAGAGAGGACCAATGTCCAAAGCCAACTCTAACTCCAAGGGGGCATTTAAAAATATGAGCTGTTTTGCTTATCATAATGAGTGGGTAGACTCTGCTCTTGTAATTATTTCATGTCTAGGGGACAGGGATGCTAATTGGGACCCTGAGCTGCCTAGGACATTCCCGCTCAAAGAATTATCCAAAATCAGGTGTGGTGGCCCATGCTTGTAATCTCAGTACTAGGGAGGCTGAGACAGGATTGCATGTTTGAGGCCAGTTTCAGCAACTTAGTGCGACCCTGTTTCAAAATAAGATGGCTGGGGGTGTAGCTCGGAGGTAGAATGCCTCTGGGTTCAGTGTCCAGTAACAAAAAAGAATCATTCAAACACCAAAGGTGCTTATATGAGCCAAGCTTTCCTGTGTGTGTATAGGCATAAGCTCTGTGCACACACACAGATCAGACCTTTCCTGTGCGTCCTGCCTTGCAGCAGGGTCACGGGATTCTGCAGAGATCCAGGTGACCATGCAACTACACGAGCAGATCCGCCCCATCACAAGCACGGGTGTGGGAATGTTCTTATAACGGAGAGCACAGCTGTAGGCAGCTAGTCTAGCAAGTGACTCCTGAGGGTAGTTACCCTTCCCTGAGAAAGACTCTTAAGGCCACAGTGCCCCTAACCAGTCCTGCCTCACTGGGTGAGGAACTCATGTTCATAAAGTCTGCTTCCACAGTACTGCTCGAAAACAACTATCAAGAGACCTCCCAGACCTGGCGTGGTGGTACACACCTGTAATCCCAGTACTTGGGAGGCTAAGATAGGAGGATTGCAGGTTCATGGCCAACCTCAGCTACTTAGTGAGGCCCTCTGCAACTCAGTGAGACCCTGTTTCAAAATAGAGAATAAAAAAAATAGGGCCGGGAGCTGGGCGTGGTGGCGCACGCTTGTAATCCCAGCATTTGGGAGGCTGAGACCAGAGGATCGCGGTTCGCGGACAGCCTCCGCTACTTAATGAGGCCTCTGCAACTTAGTGAGACCCTGTTTCCCTGTTTCAAAATAAAGAATAAAAAATAGGGCAGGGGGTGTAGCTCAGAGGTCAAATGCCCCTGGGTTCCATCCCCAGACCTGCAAAAAAAAAAAAAAAAAAAAAAAAAAATAGGGCTGGGGATGTAGCACAGTGTCCCTGGCTTCAATCCCCAGTACCACAATAAGTAAATAAATAAATAGGCCTCCCAGAAAGCTCTCCACTAAAATATAAGGTACAGCTACTCCATAGTCAAATAATAGAAATGAAAGCGACTTGAAAAATATATTATGAAGAGGCAAGGTACTAGAAGATTCTATGAGGTAATCTGCCCTTTCCAGATAATAACCTTCCTTTCCCCTCCTGTGCCTTGACCTTTCTCGTGTGTTAGATGGGTACACTGCCATCTGACTATCCCAGCCCAAAACACGCATGCACACAGGCACACACGCACGCACACATACCAGTTGGAAGGCTGGGTCGGGAATTAGGGGGTCGTTATGGAGATGAAGGTGGCAATCCCATCAGAAGCCCGGGAGCAGCCAGGAAGTTGGCAGGATGAGGCGGTATCTGGGTGAGTGTGGGGATGGGGATGGATTCAAGGGCAGGGCAGTGAGTGGGTTCAGGAAGGCTGAATGAGGATCGCTCCTCACACTCCAGGCCCCGGAAGCCGCACAGGTAGCACTTGCTACCTCTTCCCTATGGGGAGGAGGAGGCAGCTTGCTAGAACACTCTGGCAAAGCTGCAGCGCGCAGCTGACGCCCCGCTCCCCTCTCCCTCCCTCCTATCCTAATGGCACATCCCCAAGTTCCACCGACAACACCCAGGTGGGTGCTCCGTGGGTGCTCCGGGGCTTAGGGAACCCTTTCTGGCTCCAGGTGAGCCGTTTCTCGGGCTGAGGTCTGTAACCCGGATTCTTCTTGGAGGGGAGGGGTGAGGATGGAGTGTGTCTCTTCCCAGAAACAGAACCCACCTACAGGAAGTTCAGGTTGTTCACCTGCAAAACGGGGCCACAGGGAAGCTGCCATGGGGCTGGTGTGCGGGGAGATGGCGAGGCCCGGACATGCCGGCCCTCCTACCTCTGCCTGAATCCCATCCCATCCCCATCTCCATTCCCATCCCCATCTCCGCCTCTTCCCATCCTGTCCTGGAGCATCTTCGTCCACAGGCATCGCTTCCTAGGATCACCACTGATGACCCACGGCGCTGCAGCAGGGGCACCTCCCATAGGAAATACCTCCAAGCTTGTTAGTCCACGCAGCTTTTCTTTTTCTAAAATCATTGATAAGCACAAACAATAAAGTTTGCCATTTCAGGTACTAACAGCATAGCTCAATGGTAGAGCCCTTCCTTGGGGTATGCACACACACACACACACACACACACACACACACACTCAGTTGCCTTAATCAAAATTAGAGGGTTTTTGTTACTTTTTGTTTTTGTGGTAACAGAGATTGAACCTAGGGTCAATCTACCTCTGAGCTACACCACCAGATCTTTTATTTGTATTTTGTAACCCAGGCTCACTGGGTTACTGAGAGTCTCATTAAATTTCTGAGGCTGGCAATAACTACCTCTTAGGGGTTTTGTGAGGAGCAAATGAGTTAACACATGAAAAGCACCAAGAACAGCACTGCCCATCCATCCCCCATGCTCCTCGAACATCCACTCGCCCCTCCCCTTTCCCTCTTTAGTCTTTATCTCCTCTCTATTTTTTTTTCTTTTTTTTTTTTTCAGTACAGAGGATGGAACCCAGGGGTCATTCTACCTCCAAGCTTTACCCCAGCTCTATTTTTTATTCATTATTTTGAAACAGGGTCTCATTGAGTTGCAAAGGGCCTCGCTAAGTAGCTGAGGCTGTCCTGTCTTAGCCTCCCAAATGCTGGGATTCCAAGCGTGCGCCACCACACCCGGCCCCATCTCCTCTTTTTCCGTTGTTCTTGTTAGTGGTTTGGGCCTTAAAAGAGAAGTTAGAAAAGATAGTGTTGACAATGGCGTAGGCATGAACTGGCTTTGGAGATAAGAATAGGAATGAAACAGAATGCGGGTTAATATGGGAGTGAGGGCTTGGAGCTGAGCTCAGCTAGGATGGACCTGAGAATCCCTGTGGAAAGTAGGGGAAACTGGAAAGGGGTACAAATGGGGCTGCATAGGACTGGGATGGCATGGGGAAGGGCATGAAGAGATATGATCAAAACAATGTGGGTAGCCAGGCGTGGTGGCGCACACTTGTAATCCCATCATTTGGGAGGCTGAGACAGGAGGATCGTGATTCTAGGCCAGCCTCAGCTACTTAGTGAGGCCCTTTGCAACTCAGTGAGACCCTGTTTCAAAATAAAGAATAAGCCGGGCATGGTGGCGCAAACTTGTAATCCCAGCATTTGGGAGGCTGAGACAGGAGGATCGTGATTCTACTTAGCCTCAGCCTCAGCTACTACCAGCCTCAGCTACTTAGTGAGGCCTTTGCAACTCAGTGAGACCCTGTTTCAAAATAAAAAATAAGCCGGGCATGGTGGCGCAAACTTGTAATCCCTGCGCTTGGGAGGCTGAGACACGAGGATCGTGCTGGTTCGAAGCCAACTGCGCTGGCTTAAGAGACCCTGTTTCCAAATAAAAATATAAAAATAGGTCTGGAAGTGTAGCCTGGAGGTAGAAGGGCTTCCAGGAACCCCAGTACCACCAAAAAAAAAAAAAAAAAAAAAAAAAAAGAAGAAGAAGAAGAAGAAGAAGAAGAAGAAGAAGAAGAAGAAGAAGAAGAAGAAAAAATAGGGTTGGGGGTATAGCTTGAAGGTAGAATGTTCCTGGGTTCCATACCCAGTATCGCAAAAAAAAAAAAAAAAAAAATGTGGAGGACCAGCCCAGGGAAGGGCTGGGTACTGGACGAGAAAGTGATAGGAAAGGGGTGAGTGGGAGTCTGGGTACCCACCTGTTTTCTGTTTTGTTATGGTACTGGGGATTGAACCCAGGGGCATTCTACCTCCAAGTTGCACCCCGTTTCTATTTTATTATTTTATTTTGAAACAGGATCTTGCTAGATTGAAGAGTCTCACTACTTGCTGAGACTGTCCTTGAACCTGCGATCCTCCTGTCTCAGCCTCCCAAGTAATGGGATTACAGGTGTGTACCACCATGCCCAGCTCCACCTAGGTTTCCTCTAAGAATCTTCTTCTTCAGATTAGACCATCATTCCAAGACATAACTCCCAGAGGAGGAAATTCCTGCAGTCCTTCCTTTCTCCCCAAGCCCAGCAGTCCCAAGCCCACCAGATCTGGACCTACACACATAGAATCACATTATCTGGACCAGCCCATATTGTTGAGATACCGGCTCCTGCAGAGCCAAATTCATCTGACGCTAAGCAGGGAGGGAAATTTTTATGAGAAAAAAAAATTTTTTGGAGCACACTGGAGATTGAACCCAAGGGCCTTTTACCTCTGAGCTACATTTCCTTTTTTTTTTTTTTGTACTGGAGATTTTTATTTATATTTATTTATTAATTTATTCTATTTATTTATTTATTTATTTATTTTAGTGTGTGGTACTGGGGATTGAACCCAGGAGGCATTATTGTGTGTGTGTGTGTGTGTGTGTGTGTGCATGCACGCACATACTGGGGCTTGAACCCAGGGGCATTCTACCTCCAAACTACACCTCCAGCCCTATTTCTTTTCTTTTCTTTCTTTTTTTTTTTTTTTTTGCGGTACTGGGGATGGAGCCCAGGGGCATTTTACTTCCGTGCTATACCCCCAGCCCTATTTTTCATTCTTTATTTTGAAACAAACAGGGTCTCACTGAGCTGCAAAGGGTCTCACTAAGTAGTAGCTGAGGCTGGCCCTGAACCCATGATCCTCCTGTCTCAGCCTCCCAAATGCTGGGATTACAAGTGTACAGCACCATGCCCAGCTCCAGCCTATTTCTTAATTTTTTTTTTTTTTTTTTTTTTTTTTTTTTTACATTTGAAACAGGGTCTCACTAAGTTGTAGAGGGCCTCACTACGTAGTTGAGGCTGGCTTTGAACCTGTGATTCTTCAATCTCAGCCTCCTAAGTATTGGAATTACAAGCGTAATTCACCGCACCTGGCCCTAGGAGGCATTCTACCTTCAATCTATACCCCCAGCCCTTTTTAATCTTTTTTTTTTTTTTTTTTTTTTTTTGCGGGTCTGGGGATGGAACCCAGAGGCATTTGACCTCCGAGCTACACCCCCTTCCCTGTTTTTTATTCTTTATTTTGAAACCGGGTCTCACTGAGTTGCGGAGGGCCTCACTAAGTAGCTGAGGCTGTCTAAGAACCGCGATCCTCCAGGTCTCAGCCTCCCGAAAGCTGGGATTACAAGCGTGCGCCACCATGCCCGGCTCTTTTTAATTCTTTCTTTCTTTCTTTCTTTCTTTCTTTCTTTCTTTCTTTCTTTCTTTCAAGAGGTCTTGCTAGGTTGCTGAGAGCCTCACTAAGTTGCTTGTGCTGTCCTCAAACCTTTAATTCTCCTGTCTCAGTCTCCGAAGTACTGGGATTATACGTGTGCTCCACCATACCTAGCTGTTCTGAAGGCTGAACCCAGAAGCATTTTACCTCTGAGCCCTTTTTATTTTTTCTTTTGAAACAGGGTCTTGCTGAGTTGCTGAGGGCCTCACTAAGTTGCTGAGGCTGGCCTGATTCTCTTGTCTCAGCCTCCCAAATACTGGCCATTGTGCCTGGCTCCCATACTTTTTATTTTATTTGTAAAGCTATGCGGCGGGTTTTTTTGTTTGTTTTTGTTTTTTATGAAGGGGAAGCTGTTGTGGGGGTTGACCCAGGGGCCCTCTCGCACTGAGCTACATCCTAAGCCCTTTTTATTTAGAGACAGTGTCTCACTGAGTTGCAGAGGCTGCTGTTGAACTTGTGTCCTTCCATCGGCTCCCAGGCTGCCCTTTCCTCCCCTACTTGTACTCATTCTCCAGGTCACTACCAGCTCCTCTGTGAACTCCCTCCTGACCTGTCCCTCACCTCCCTTATCCCTTTCCTTACCCCAAACACAGGATTGGTCTCCCCATTCTCTAGGTTCCCACGCCAATGCATTTCCCAAATATACAGTTTCTGGAACATTGAATGTGTAAGATAATCCATGAAAAAAAAAAAAAAAGAAGTTCCAGAGAGACCATCATGGTGGCATTTGCCTGTAATCCAGCACTTGGGAGGCTGAGGCAGAATGATCACAGGTTTGAGGCCAGCCTCAGCAATATAGCAAGATCTTCAGTAACTTAATGAGACCCCGTTTCAAAAATAAAAAGGGCTGGGGATGTAGCTCAGAGATAGAATGCCTGTGGATGATTCAATCCCCAGGACAACCAAAAAAAAAAAAAAAAAAAGAAAGGAAGAAAGAAAAAGCAATCTTTTGTCTATACTACACTATTTACATTTGCATGTGTACACACACACATGCACACACACTCAGGAACTCGAGATACACACTGGCCCAGCAAAGTCCCCAAGGCTGCGGGAAAGCAGCCCAGTCAGCATGGTCTAACTCAGCATTTCCCAAGCCCCTTTGATCACAGAAATCTTCTCCTAACGCCTATTGGAACTTGCGTCAGAAAGTGCTTCCACGGTAACCCGCACAGATTTCTACTAGCGTGGTCACACTGCACTCTCATTATCTGTGTCTGCGGCCGTGTCTCCTGCTAGACTGTCAGGTCCCCGCGGGTTGGCACGATGTCTGAGTCATCTGGGTCCCCAGTGCTTAGCAAAGGGTGTGGCACATGGTGGGCAGTCATAAATACATGTACAATGGGAAAATGTCCTGTCTGTTACACAGATGAGGATGTGAAGGACATCTCAGAGGTATTCGGCTTCTGGCAGTACCAGGAAGGAAGTATTTAGTAACAATGGTGATGGGAACAGAGAGACACAGACATGCTCACACACTCTGGGGTTCTGGGTCCCCTGGGATGTGCTCCATCCTCTGGGGTTGTGCTCCATCCTAAGTCAGCTAGGATGAAGACAAGGTGCCCAGATCCCTGGGGCTTCAGGTACCTCGAGGCCTAAGTGGGGATTTCGCAGATCTAGAGTGTCCTCTATGGCCACCATGGCTAAGAAACGGAGCCCAAGGAAGGGCAGGACCTCATTGGCCTGCAGGCGCCCTGCGTCCTGTACGCTGCACACACGGTGTGGGCAAGATTGGGCCGGTATGCGCCATCTTTGGAGGGTCTGGCTTCCCTGACTCATCCGTCACACTGCAGTCCCCTGGAAACCCGGGCTCTGAAGGATGGTTCTGTGAGAAACAAAGTTACATTCTCTTTCCTGAAAGGGAAAAATCCCCCACAAAGGCGGTGTGTGTGTGTGTGTGTGTGTGTGTGTGTATTACTGGGGATTGAACCCAGGGGCATTCTACCTCCAAGATACACTCTAGGTTGCTAAGAGTCTTGCTACGTTGCAGAGGCTGTCTTCAAACCTCTGTCCTCCTATCTCAGCCTCCCAAGTACTGGGATTACAGGTGTACACCACCACACCTGGCTCTGTGGAGGAGTGTATGGGGGCACTGTGGTACTCAGGGGCATTCTACCTCCAACTAAGCCCCCAACCCCTTTTTAATTTTTTTGTTTGGAAACAGGTTCTCAATAAGTTGCTGATGGCCTCACTAAATTGCAGAGACAGCAGGGCATGGTGGCACAGCTTGTAATCCCAGCATTTGGGAGGCTGAGACCGAAAGATCATGGTTCAAGGACAGCCTCAGCTACTTAGTGAGACCCTTTGCAACTCAGTGAAACTCAGTTTCAAAATAAAGAATAAAAAATAGGGCTGGGGGTGTAGCTAGGAGGTAGAATGCCCATGGGTTCCATCCCCAGTACCGCAAAAATAATAAATAAATAAATAAATAAATAAATAAATAAATAAATAAATAGCAGAGGCAGTCCTCAAACCTGTGATCCTCCTGTCTCAGCCTCCCAAACACTGGGAATACCAGTGTGCACCACCATGCCTGCTTCCATGAAGGCTCTTGAGGAAGGGTTTTGTGGACATGTGCAATACTGGATCCTGAGGAAGATTAGGCCAGTGGGGTGTAGGAACCCGCCCAGGAAGGCCTTGCAAGCCAAGCCAGGCAACTGGAGCCACTGGAGGGCCTTGGAAAGGTCTTTAGTGTGAAGAGAGAGGGAGGGCCATGTTTGTCCTAATTCAGAGCTCAGCTAGGACGGTCGGTGCCTGGGGGGACGGACTGGCCCCCACCGGGAGCCTTTTCAGTTCTCCAGATGAGAGATGACACCAAATCCAGGCGGTAGAAGTGGGACTGGAGAGATGGTGGACTCGGCCATGCTGAGGCAGGCACAGGTGGTGGTGACTGGCTGGCAGAAGGGTGAGGAGGGAGGCCCTGAGGCCCACCCCACCCCATGCCACCCACAGCCAGCAGTGGTCCCAAGCTCAGGACAGCTCACTTAGGTCCAGGGAGACCTCCAGGTCCTGAGAACTGTCTAAAAACTGGATGCTAGGTCCCCTCCAGCTCCCTAACTCCCCCCCACACTTGCACACATCCATAGTCCAGTTCCTCGGCACCTCGCACCCCTTGACTCAGGGCGTACTCCAAGCCCTCCCCTCTTCCCTGCAAGGCCGGGGGTTAATCCTCCTCCCCCAGAGGAGGGGCACTGGGCTTTGTGCACCCAGGGCCCCAGGCAAAGACCATCATTCCTTCCGCAGCCTCTCAGGCAGCTGAGGTGAGGAGGGCGGAGACAGGACAAGGGAGGGGAGACCAGCTGCAGCTGTCCCGCTGGGGGACAAAGGGCCTGCTGGCGGCCGCAAGCGTTTTCATGGTTGTTGGGATTAGGCGCGGAGCAGCTCCGGATGTGCAGATCAGGCGGCTGTGGGCGGCGTGTGGGTCGGCCGCCCCTTTGTCTGCGCTTTTGGGAGACGAGCCCCGCCCGGGGACCTCTGAACACCAGCTGATGGCCACCAGGCCTCTCCCTCATCCCCTGCGCCCAGGGCTGCTGTTCCCTCTCCTGCCCCCACCACGCCAGGACCCCCGGAGCTGCTGCCACCCCACACTGCCCTCCCTCAGCCCCGGCCAGGGTCGCAGTCCCTCCCCAGGGACACAGGGTGGACGTATGCCACACCAGATCCTGGGGAAAATTAGGCCAGCAGGAACCAGCCCAAGAATGCCGTGCAAGCCACGCCAAGTCAAATCTGGCCTCCGGAGGCTCCTCGGGCCTTGGAAAGGTCCTAGGTGTGAGCAATGTGGGCACTGTGAGCTCCCGCTGTGAGGCCTGGCAGAGGCGGTGGAGACAAAGGACTCCAGTGGCTGGGGGAAGTGGCCCTAACCATCTCCCGGCCCCCAGCCCCTAGACCTACCTGTCCAGGCCCCCTGTCAAGACCACCAATGGGGAAAAGCCACGACTATGTAACTATCCCTCCCTCCTGATGCCCCATAGAAAGCCCCTAGTCTGTAAGGCAGGGGCCCCAGACTCTCATGGACTCTCTATCCTGGTCAGGTGCCTCCTCCCTGATTTATCTTCAAAGATATTTGCTCCTGCTGTCCAGTTGTGCGCTCCTGGTTCTGCTATTACCAACATATATTTACCAACAGAGAGGAGCCATGTATGTCCTTTGGAAGCCCAGCTAGAGCGCAGATTTCCAAGACCTTAGTGGGATGAACCCTTCATTCTCATGCCGCCCTAGTCCTCCTGCCTGCCAGTTGCCTCGCCAAAGGAGTCGCTCCTCATATCTAGGGGTGATGCAGGCAAAGGGAGCCCGCAGGAGATTCATGGGGTCCAAGCCTCAGGATGAGGCACTTGGGAAGAACTGGCAAGCCTAAGCTTTGACTGGAGAAGCCCTCAGCCTGGAGATGCAGATTTATTTCTGGCAGTCTGCAGGCTTACAGCCGAGGTGCCGTGAGAGGTAGAGGGAATGCATGAAGATGCATCTTTAGTATTTTTTTTTTTTTTTTGGTGGTACTGGGGTTCCTGGAAGCCCTTCTACTTCCGGGCTACACTCCCAGACCTATATTTTTTTATATTTTTGAAACAGGGTCTCTTACACCAGCGCAGCTGGCTTCGAACCTGCGCAATCCTCCTGTCTCCGCCTCCCAAGTGCGGGGATTACAAGTGTGCGCCATCACGCCCGGCTTGAAGATGCATCTTTGCGTGTGTGTTGTGTGTGCGCTAGTGCATATGTAGTTGCATGCACAAATGTGGGGTCTGTGCATGTGTCTCTGGGTGCCTGGTGGGTATGACCTTCTCTGCCAGTGTGGACTTGAGATCTGGCTCAAATCTCAGAGAATGGCCATCTCATTCGGCTCTGCTGAACACCAGCATCCATTAAAACTCATGGGTCTGAGCCGGGCGTGGTGGCGCACGCTTGTAATCCCCGCGCTTGGGAGGCTGAGACAGGAGGATCGCACAGGTTTGAAGCCAGCCTCAGCTACTTAGTGAGGCTCTCAGCAACTTAGTGAGACCCTGTTTCCAAATAAAATATAAAATAGGTCTGGGAGTATAGCCCGGAGGTAGAAAGCCTCTGGTTCCACCCCCAGTATCACCAAAAACCAGACAAACAAACAAAAAAAAAACTCATGGGTCTAAGCCGGGCATGGTGGCACACACTTGTAATCCCGGCATTTGGGAGGCTGAGACAGGAGGAGCACGGTTCTATAATAGCCTCAGCTACTCAGTGAAGCCCTTTGCAACTCAGTAAGACCCTGTTTCAAAATAAATAATAAAAAAAAAAATAGATCTGGGATGTAGCTCAGAGATAGAATGCCCCTGGGTTTAATCCCCAGTACTGCAAAAAACAAAAACAAAAACAAAATTCGTGGGTCTAAGTCGGGGATAGTGGGGCATGCCTATAATCCTAGTACTTGGGAGGTTGAGACAGGAGGACCGCAGGTTCAAGGACAGCCTCAGCAAGTACTGAGACTCTCATCAACCTAATGAGACTCTGTTTCAAAATAAAAATAAAAATAAAGATGAGCCAAGGGATGTAGCTTGGAGGTAGAATGCCCCTGTGTTCAATCCCCAGTAACACACACACACACACACACACACACACACACACACACACACACTCACTCATGAGTCTAGAATCCAAAGCCCTTCAGCGATGCCATTTATTTATTTATTTTGATACTGGGGATTGAACTCAGGGACATTCTACCTGTGCCTTTTTAAAATTTTGTTCTTAGCTTATTTTTTTTTCCTTTTTTGGAAATGGGGACAGAATCCAGAGCACTGCATCTGCAAGGCAAACACTTTGCCACTGAGCTATATCCCAGCCCCGCACCTCTTTTTTAAATTTTTTTTTTTTTTTTTTTTTTTTTTTGGTGGTACTAGAGGTGGAACCCAGGGGCTTTTCTACCTCTGGGCTATACTCCCAGACATATTTTTTATACTTTGGAAACAGGGTCTCAGTAAGTTGCTGAGCGCCTCACTAAGTAGCTGAGGCTGATTTTGAACCTGCAGGATACTCCTGTCTCAGCCTCCCAAGTGTGGGGATTACAAGCGTGCGCCACCACGCCTGGCTTCTCTTTTTTAAATTTTGAAACAGGGTCTTTCTAAGTTGCTCAGGCTGACCACCTCCACACCTCCAACCTACAACTCTGCCAAGTACTGGAATTACAGGGAGCACCACCCGTCCTGCTAGCAGTGCCTTTGTTCCTTTTTTTTGGTGGTACTGGGGTTCCTGGAGGCCCTTCTACCTCCGGGCTACACTCCCAGACCTATTTTTACATTTTTATTTGGAAATAGGGTCTTCTAAGCCAGCATGCGCAGTTGGCTTCAAACCTGCGTGATAACTTTTTTTTTTTTTAATGTGGAAACAGGGTCTCTTAAGCCAGCACGGCTGGCTCCGAACCAGCTTGATTCTCCTGTCTCCACCTCCCAAGCTTGGGGATTACAAGCATATGCCACCACAGCCACCACACCCAGCCCTGTTTGTTCCTTTTTGGTCCCGGGGAAGGAACCCAGGGCATTGAGCATACAGGCGAGGGCCTTGGCACTGAGCTACCTCTCCGCCCTAGCAATGCCTTTTAAGGAAAACAGCACACCCCATCAGCTGCGTCTCCATCCTCTGAGGCTCCTCCTCTCCTGATCAGGCAGTAACACTTACAGACTACCCCCTAGGTGTCAGGCTGGGGTCTAAGCCCTCTATATATGTCCATTCAACTCTCACAGAGCAAGTTTATGAGAGAAGGCCTACGATCATCTCCCACGTGGAGAACAGGGCGCCCGGCAGCAAAAGGAGGATCTAAGATCCCTCAGTCCAGTCTGTACCAGAAATTACAATTCTCTACTGCCTCAGAATTTCTTTCAAATTGGTATTGGGGATGTAACCTGGGGGCATCTACCTCTGAGCTACACCTCTAGCCCCATTTCTTTGTCTTTTGTTTGAAACAGGGTTTTGCTAAGTTGCTGAGGCTGGCCTTGAGCCAGTGACCTGCCTGTCTCAGCCTCCCAAACGCTGGTATTATGGGTGTCCACCACTCTATTGGTTCTCTAGGCCCCTCTTCCTCCAGGAAGCCTTCCTTGACCAGGCTCTGACAGATCTCCCCCCCCCCTGTCACCTTTTCCTGCTTTAAGAGGCGCTAACACTGGGGGGGAGGTGTGTTTGTTTTGGAGCTGGGGTGGAACTACACCTCTTTTTTTGAGCTACACATCTTTTTTTGTTTTGTTTTTTGTTTGTTGCTGTTGTTGTTTTGTTTTACTTTGGGAACAGGATCTCACTAAAGTTGCTGGTTGCCGAGAGCCTAAGTTGCTGAGGCTGACTTCAAACTTGCGATCCCCCGTCTCAGCCTCCCAAGTATTGGGTTTCCAAGTGTGTGCCACCATCTTGGCCTAACACTGGGGTTGTTTTGTTTTTTGGTTTTACAAGCATGCACCACCACGCCGGCTAACACTGGATTTTGAATGAAGCTTGAAGGAAATGGGCAGATAGATGGGTCCCGGACACCACTAGGTGGCGTTCAGTCTCCTTAGACTGACGGCCAGTACAGAGAGCCCTAAACCGGCAGGCCCCGGGCTGGATTGCAGGTTTGAAGACAACTTCAGCAATTTAGTGAGACCCTATTTCAAAAATAGGGTTGGGGCTGGAGTGTAGCTTGGAGGTAGACTGCACTTGGGTTCAACCCCCAACTCCCCCCGCCACACACACACACACACACACACACACACACACACACACAAGAATTGGGGACAGTGATAGTTTACGTAGCATGTGCAAGACCCTGAGTTCAATCCCAAGCAACACACACACACACTCGCACACACACGCCACACAGCATGTGAGAAGTCCTAAAATGGCCTTTGATGGCACCTACCTCTTGGTACTTGCAGCCTTGTGTAATATCCTCCCAATTATTTATTTATTTATTATTATTATTATTATTATTATTATTATTTTGTGTGTGTGGTACTGGGGCTTGAACTCAGGGTCATTCCACCTCTGAGTTACAATCCCAGCCCTACTTATTTATTTATTTTATTTATTTTATTTTTTATTTATTTATTTATTTTGTGTGTGTGTGTGTGTGTGTGTGTGTGTGTGTGTGTGGTACTGGGGCTTGAGCCCAGGGACATTCTACCTCTGAGCTACATCCTCAGCCCTATTTTATTTTTATTTTGAAACAAGATCTTGCTAGGTTGATGAGAGTCTCACTACTTGCTGAGGCTATCTCCGAACCTGAGATCCTCCTGCCTAAGCCTCACAAGTAAGTACTAGGATTACAAGTATGCACCATCATGCCCGGCTTCCCCAGTCTTTTATTTATTTTTTCCCCAGAACTGGGGTTGAAACCCAAGGACATTTTACCTCAGAGCTAAACCCCAGCCCTATTTTTTATGCTTTATTTTGAAACAGGATCTCACTAAGTTGCAGAGGGCCTAAGTAGCTGAGGCTTAATGCAAACCTGTGATCCTCCTGTCTGACTTCCAACTACTGGGATTACAGGTGTGCACCACCATGCCCAGATTTATTTTTATTTTGAAATGGGGTCTGCTAGGGTGATGAGTCTCACTACTTGCTGAAACTATCCTGGAACCTGTGATCCTCCTGCCTCAGCCTCGCAAGTACTGGGATTACAAGCTTGTGCCATCATGCCTGGCTTCTCCAGCATTTAAAAAGAATTTATTTTTAAATTTTGAGACAGGCTTTCACTAAATTGATGAGACTTGCCTCAAACTTGTGATCTTTCTGCCTTGGCCTCTCAAGTAGCTGGATTACAGGAATGCACCACTGAGCTCAGCTAATTTGCATACTTAGATAAAATAAGCAATCATGTTGGAAGGGCCCACATGTGGAAAGGAACTGAAAGTGGCTTCCAGCCAACAGCCTGAGAAGAACTGAATTTTGCCAACAAATGAGATCACAGACCCTGGACCAACACCTTGATCAAGAGACTGACACACAGGACCCAGCTAAACTATGCTCAGATTTCTGACCTACAGAAATAGTGAGATCCCAAAAATGTATATTTATTGTGGTGCTGGGGACTGAACCCAGGGACTTTACCTCTGATCTATACCCCCAGCCCTATTTTATTTTTTATTTGGAAACGAGGTCTTCCTAAGTTGCTGAGAGCCTCACTAAGTTGTGGAGGTTGGCTTCAAACCTGAGATCCTCCTGTCTCAGCCTCCCAAGTACTGGGATTACAGGTGTGCACCACCATACCCAGCTTCCAAATGTGTATTGATTTAACCAGTAAATTTTAAGGTAACCTTTTATGCACCAGTAGGTAACTAGTATACTTTCCTTATATAAAAAAAAAAAAGCAGTGAATTTGGGGGAGAGAAAGCCACACCAGCCATGATGAGTGTTGGGCTCAGGAAGGCCAGGGGCTTTTAAGTCCCATACTTGGGAGATTTTGGACTTAGAAACTCAGGGCTCTGCCAGCAGGAAAAAAGACACATACACACACACATACGCACAAGCACGGGTGCACACACACGCACACACACACACACAGAAAAAAAAGAATGATTATTTTTTCTTTTGGCAGTACTGGGAATCAAATTCAGGACCTTTCAAATATGGGCAAGTTCTGTATCACTGAGCTAGACCTATTCTTAATTTTTTTTTTTTTTTTTTTTTTTTTTGCGGGTTTGGGGATGGAACCGAGGGGCATTTGGCCTCCAAGCTCCACCCACTACCCTATTTTTTTTTTTTTTTTTGAAACAGGGTCTCACTAAGTTGCAGAGGGCCTCACTGAGTAGCTGAGGCTGTCCAAGAACTGCGATCGTCCGGTCTCAGCCTGCCAAATGCTGGGATTACAAGCGTGCGCCACCACGCCCAGCTTCTATTCTTAATTTTTGAGAAATTAATAAACCCTCATACGTACTGCTCTAAAGGAGAAGATATAATCTAAGTTGGTATCAGCAGATATCTAGTCATGTATATACATTATAATTAGGTCTAGGGGCAGGTGTGGCTCAGTGGTAGAGTGCTTGCCTGACATGTGCAAGGCCCTGGGTTTAAAAAAAAAAAAAAAGGTAGATCTGTGTCAGAGCCCCCCAGGGACCCTCACTCCGTGTTTCAGTCAGGGCAGCCTTCAGGGCAGTGCTGGCTCCAGGGCAGGGGCCAGTATGTGTGAGTATGGTCTGAATCCTTCACAGTCCACTCAGGTCCAAAGATGACTTAGGACAGGGACCGTCTCACCTGGGACTCAGGGCAGAGGCCAAGTCTCTGTCAGACTGGGAGGCCCCTGGGCTCGCCAGGCACGAGTCGGAATTCTTCCTCTCCTGTGTCTCCTGGCTTTTCCCCTTGGCCCCCAGCCCAGAACCCTACTCAAGAGGAGACTCAGCAGTGTGAAAGAGGCCACAAAGCACCAGACAGAACAGAAATGCACGTACCAAGAAATTCAATTTCTGCCTGTTTATTCGTCCTGGTTGGTCCAGAGGCCAGGTTCATAATGAACACGCAAGACCTACAGACAGGAAGTCCCCAGAGTCCATGCTGCTCCCCACCCCTACACCTTTCACCCACCAAGGATGGGACTCTTTAGAGACAGGAAGAGCCCCTACATTCTGCAGTCGGGAAATCGCTGCAACACCAGTGATTTCCATCCACTGCGGGCCAGCCAGTGTCCCCCCTTCACGCCGCTGCTCAGCCTCCAGAAGCAGGGAGCTCAGCCTCAGCTGCTGGTACTCAAGACTTCGCAGATCTCCAACTCCTGGGGCCTCTGCTGGAGCCTGTTGATGTCTGTGTAAAGGGCCATGCAGGGACAGAGATGGGTATCGCCCCGCATCCCGGAATATTCTAGAGGCTGGGCTGTCACTGCTCCCTGTCCACCCAGAAAGCTGAGCTCTGGTTCCTCCTGACAGTCTGATTTCTGAGAAATGGACCAAACCTATTGAACATCCAGTGATGCTAAAGGCAGAGGGGCAGAGCAAGACGGAGGCCCAGGGCGGGAAGGGAGATTTTCCCCAGCAGCCTTGGCACAGCTTGTCTGTTACTTGCTCCTTTTGATTATGGGAGTTTACATTAATGTGCTTTCAATAGCTCATTTCCCAGCTTGTTTGGGGACTGGTGCCTTGGAATCCCCTCTTAATCTTCACAGGGTTTTGCCATTGCCATCTCCCTCAGCCCTACCTCCCATGTGGCCAAAGGCACAGTTCAAGAGGGACGTCCTCTGTTTCATTCTCTGTCCCCACCCACTCCTGCTGCCATAATCTTTACTACATGTCCCAGTTTCCTCCCCGATACCAATTCTCCACTAACTGCCCTAACAAAACTACAGGCAAAGCCAACATCAGGGACGACAGCTTTGTCCTTATCAGGGACAAGAGCCTTAGCAGAGCAAGGTCTGGGTGAGGCAAAGGAAAGGGAGAAGGAAAGGTGCCTGGGAACCCCCAAGGATGGATCAGCAACAACTCTCAGATACGGGACAGCAAGCTAGCCTCTCTCTCCAGGCAGCATGGGACCCAGTGGAGAGAAAAGGCTGGAGTAGGCCAGGGGTGCCATAGGTGTGGGTGGATGCTGCACGGGTGCAACTTAATACATATTTGTATACACCTGCTCAAGAGTCTGTTTGAAAATACATATATTCCCCGCACATACTCCTGCATACATGCACTGCTACACATAGGCATTTACACCCAAGGGTTCACTCACATACACCCAACATATGCCCACATACTCAAACTCATGTATATGTACACATATTCTTTGCATGAACATCCTCACTCAACACAAAGTGCAATTCTGGGTACCTGCCCATACATGCATATATAAATTTACTGGCTCTTACATATATGCTATATACACATTCACTCTTATACACTCATACATATAGCTTAGCTTGTAAGCTGGGCATGGTGGCACATGCCTGTAATTCCAATACTTGGGAGACTAAGATGGGAGGATAGCAGGTTCGAGGCCACCCTCAGCAATTTAGCGAGGCCTCTCATCAACCTAGCAAGATCCTGTTTCAAAATAAAAAATATAACAGGGCTGGGGGTATACCTTGGAGGTAGCATGCCTCTGAGTTCAACCTCCAGTATCCCCTCAAATAAAAGTTAGCTTGTGTGTGCACATGGGCACACAGTAGACAAAGCTCATTCACACACGCCTGCACACACCGGTCTACATGTGTGCACAAGCGCACTCACCCATTTCTATCATGCCAGCAAATAATCACATACTTGTGCACAACCACACACGCCTGGAAATATACATTTATATACCCCTGTCCACCGTGGAGGCGCACCCTTAGCCCTGGTCCTGGGACCTAGAATGTGCTGCCCTCTGCTGGAGACAGCGGATAAGCTCTTTCCGGTTGTCTAGGATGGTGTCGAAGCTCTCCTGCAGGCGGGCCTGCTGGTCAACCAACTGGTGCTGCAGGCCGCGGATCCACTGGAGCAGCGCCAGGCGACGGTACATCACCAAGTGCACGTGGTGCTTCTCCTTCTCCTGCTCTTTGTAGCGCTCCTGAGCCTGCAGCTGCTGCACAGCCTGGGCCACCGAGGGCAGAAGGGGATCCGGAGGGCCCAGGCCTCGCGGGCTCCCGCAGGCGGGCTCAGGGCTGCTGCTCGGGCTGTCGATGCTCAAGGAGCTGCTGGCATAGCCATTGTCCTCCAGAGGGGAGCAGGCCGTGCTGGCACCTCCCACCTTCTCAGGCTCAGCGCCAGGAATCTCTGCACCCTCTGGGGGGCTGCGGACTCCTCCCTCGGGAAGTCCCGAGGCCTGGAAAGCCTGGTTGTCAGAGGGCAACTCGGAAGAGCCCCTCATCAGGATGGGTTCCAGTGTGCCTGGCGGCCCGTGCCAATTCTCATTGGCATCCTTGGTACTCTCCATGAAGTTGGAGTTGCTGTCCGGGTGGAGCTCGGGCTGACATACTCCAGGAGGCAGGCCCCCCAGGAGCTGGCCCCCCTCAGCTAGACCTGGCTGGATGGCGAACATCTGGTCTGTGGAGGAGAAGCAGAGGAACGGGTCACGGCGCGGTGGGGCGGGCTGGGCCCCTCAAATTCTACCTGTCAAACCAGCCTCTGCTGAGTGTCCTCAGAAAGCAGCGCCGCTCTATCCAGTCACGGCAGGCGGAAGCCACTCACTCTCCTTCCCTGTCCCCCCTCTCGTGGGTCACCAAATTCTGACAATTCTTCCTCTTCTACTTGGTTTGGGCTCTTTCTTTTTCTTTTTTCTTTTTTGTGGTACTATGGATTGAACTCAAGGGCATTCTACCTTTGAGCTATAGCGCCCAGTCCCTTTCATTATTTTTTGTTTTTGAAACAGGGTGTCACTAAGTTGCTGAGGCTGGTCTCGAACTTGCACTCCTCCTTTCTCAACCTCCAAGTACTGGGATTACAGATGTACATCACTGAGCCTTGCTGATTCACGTCATTTCTTTTTTTCTTTTCTTTTCTTTCTTTCTTTCTTTCTTTCTTTCTTTTTTATTTTTGTGGTACTGGGGATTGAACCCAGGGGCATTCTACCTCCAGGCTGCACTCCTAGACCTATTTTATATTTTTATTTCGAAATAGGGTCCCACTAAGTTGCTGAGAGCCTCACTAAGTAGCTGAGACTGGTTTTGAACCTGTGCGATCCTCCAGTCTCAGCCTCTCAAGTACTAGGATTACAAGCATGCACCCTCACGCCCTACTAGGCCATTTCTTATCTCGATTATTACTACAACCCTGTCACTGATCTACCTCCAGTTAAAAGTGTAAATCTGGCGAGGTGTGGTGGCACACGCTTGTAATCCCAGTACTTGGGAGGCCGAGATTGTGCAGGTTTGAAGTCAGCCTCAGCTACTCGATGAGGCTCTCAGCAACTTAGTGAGACCCTGTTTCCAGATAAAATAGAAAATCGGTCTGGAGGTAGAAAGCCCCTGGGTTTCAGCCCCAGTACCACACACACACACAAAAAAAGTGTAAATCTGGTTTTAGGGACAGCACCCAGGGACCCTCTACATGGCCCCTACCACACCACCCCTCTCATCATACCAAACTGGTCAGGGAGCTCAAAAGATACCATTATTCTCCTTGCATTATTCCCTTGGCCTACAACATCTTGCCTCTCTCCTTTTCCCTCCCTTCTAAGCTCCTCCTTTTTTTTTTTTTTTAAACCAAGAAAATGCCTTTTTGTACTTCACAACTGGCTTTAATACTCTCACCTCTCTGAAGCCTTCCAGATCCTCTCCTCACCACACCGATATATGCAAAGACAGTCGGTCAGGCCTGGTGAGTGCTCACTGCCCAGGGAACACACTGTCCATCCATCCGTTTCCCATCCCATGGTTGATGGTCAGGAGCTATCTATTCAGTTGGCATTGTTTATCCACTTGAATGATTATACCCGGGCTTCCTGACTACACTTTATATATCCTCCATCACACTCCGTGGGGCCAGCACGGGCCCTGGCGCTAGCAGGTGTCAGTGCATCCTGCTGAGCGCAGGGGACGGGACTGCAGTGGGACTTTGATGTTCTGGAAGCCAGCGCCAAGGGTAATGGGGCTACTGCGCAGGCCGGGGCAGGAAAAGCTGGCTTGTTCCTCCTGGGCCCTAGGGGCGCGGCCTCCACACTCCACACTCCGTGGCCCACGGGGCCATCTCCCCTCTGGGCTCGCCCTCCCAGTGCTCCAGGAGCAGGATTACAATCTTGTGTCTCTGCCTGCAGCCTGCTCCACCCTGGACCCTGGACACAGCGCTCTTCCTAACCTAATAGCCCTCTTCTGCCAAAAGGAGGGCTTGGATTGCCAAGAGGTTTCTAGGACCACACAGGACTGGGATTAAGGAATTGCGGGTCAGGAAAAGTGAGCAATACTGGAGCAGTCCCGAGGAGGACCTCTGTTGGCGGCAGGGACCCGGCCCCCACCAGGAGTGGGCAGGTCCTGGGAGCAATGGCGTAGGGACAGTCCCTCCGTAACCGCCATCCCTCTAGCCTGTGTCTGGACATCTTTCCCTGCACCATTTTTTCCTTTTCCTAAACTTGGGCGGAGCCAGGAAGGAAGCCAGAGTGCGGCGAGGGTGGCGCTAAGGCTAAACCTGCTTCACGGGTGTGGGAAAGGGTAAAATGGGGACCCAGACGCCCCAGGATCAGCATTACCCCCAAGCTAATCCACAGCTTGGGGGGGGGGGCTCTGTTAAACGCGGACTGGAGGCCTCCCTTGCGCCTTGCAGGAGAGGGAGGCTGCCCCAGGAGCAGGGGCCAGTGGCCCCCCTTCCCCAGCTCGGCCAAGAGGCGGCTGGCCGAGGCTTCGCCCGCCCCCGCCCCGGCCCGGCCCTCCGCTGGGCCCCGACTCACGGCCTGGGGAGCCCGCTCCGCCGCTGCCCGCGGGCTGGGGATCCGGCGCGGCCTGTGCGCCTCGCGCGGTGGGTGGGCGCGGGGTGCGCGGTCGGCGGAGTCTGCGCGGAGGAGCCGGGCGGGCGGGGCGCCCACGTGGGCCGGCTCGGTCCTCCCGAGCTCGATCCTCCCTGGCGCGATCCTCCCCCGCTCAGTCCTCCCCGGCGCGATCCTCCCCCGCTCGGTCCTCCCCCGCTCAGTCCTCCCCGGCTCGGTCCTCCCCCGCTCAGTCCTCCCCGGCTCGGTCCTCCCCCGCTCAGTCCTCCCCGGCTCGGTCCTCCCCCGCTCAGTCCTCCCCGGCGCGATCCTCCCCCGCTTGGTCCTCCCCGGCTCGGTCCTCCGCGCAGGAAGCGCCGCCCGCCGCCGACCCGGCCTGCCAGGCCGCCGTCACCTCCGCCTCCACGTCCACGTCTCCAAGCTGAAAATCTGACCGTGCATACGCTGCTTTTTTTTTTTTTTTTTTTTGTACTGGGGATGGAACTCAGGGGCATTCTTTCTCCGAGCTACACCCCCCAGCCCTATTTTTTATTCTTTATTTTGAAACAGGGTGTCTCTGAGTTGCAAAGGGTCTCACTAAGAAGTAGCGGAGACTGGCCGCGAACCGCGATCCTCCTGTCTTGGCTTCCCAAATGCTGGGATTACAAGCATGCGCCACCATGCCGGGCCTCATAAGCTTCTCATAAGCTTGCTTGGCCGCCCTGCCCTCCCACCACCACCGGGGAAATGCTAGGGCGGCGCCCGGGACTCTGAAGCCACAGCCTTTGGTCCTCTCCACAGCCGGCCTTTGCATCCTCTTGTCCTTGGACTTTCGGATATTACAGGCATCCCTCCCGCGGCTGAAAATTCTCTCCTCCTTGCATTTCAGATTTCGTATTTCACTTACTAGTATTTCAGATCGTTTCTCGGAGAAGACTCTTATGATGCCCTAGACCAGATTACTTCCCCTTTATGCTATTTTAGGACAGTTATCACAATTAGGGATTATATATCCATGTCGTGTTTATTTGATTAAATTCACTTAATGAAAGCTATGCTTTAAGAGAAACAGACACTAGGGTCTGGGCCAGGGCCAGGCTAAGGTCTCGCACCTGGGGCCAGGTGGCTTCCGGCTGTGCAAAGAAGCCCCCATGCAGCCGCTCCTGAGCCTTGTCCTGGTGGGGAGGAAGGCCTGGTTCCAAGTCCAGGGCATGCTTTCATTTCTCCACTTAGTGAAGTCTGAGCCTCTCAGTCCCTTCCTCCTTGGGGGAAAGTGTGGAGGTTGGAGACCCAGTTTACAGTCAAATAAGAGTAACTGCTGGCCCTAATGATAGGAAGCATCCTTTTTCAGTTCCTACTTGATTCTAACACACCACTTTGCAACCTAGAGACTGACTGGGCCACTAAGTCACACCAGCAAACTTCGTTCGCAAAAAAACAGGGAAAACTGAAAATACTTATTTTATATGATGATGATGATGATTCTACTAGAAATTGAACTGAACCCAGGGACATTCTACCTCTGACCTACATTCCCAGCCCTACTTTTTATTCTTTATTTTTTATATTTTTATTTTTTAGTGGTACTTGGGTTGCAACCCAGAGGCTTTCTACACCCGGACTATACTCCCAGACCTATTTTTTTATACTTGATTTGGAAACAAGGTCTCACTAAGTTGCTGAGAGCCTCACTAAGTAGCTGAGGCTGGTTTTGAATCTCTGTGATCCTCCTGTCTCAGCCTCCCAAGTGGCACCACACCCAGTTTTATTCTTTATTTTATTTTTTTATTTTTTTATTTTTGCTGGTACTGGGGATGGAACTTAGAGACGTTCTACCTCCAAGCTACATGCCCAGCCCTATTTTTTTATTCTTTATTTTTAAACAGGGTCTCACTGAGTTTCAAAGGGCCTCACTATGTAGTAGCTGAGGCTGTCCGCAAACCCCAATCCTCCTGTCTCAGCTTCCCAAGTGCAGGGATTACAAGCGTGTGCCACCATCCCAGCTGGCACATGCTGTGTGTGTGTGTGTGTGTGTGTGTGTGTGTGTGTGTGTGTGTGTGTGCGTGCTACTGGGGATGGAACACTTCTACCTCCAAGCTATACTCCCAGACCTATTTTATATTTTATTTGGAAACAGGGTCTCTTAAGCCAGCGAGGCTGGCTTCAAACCTGCGTGACCCTTCTGTCTCCGCCTCTCAAGCGTGGGGATTACAAGTGTGTGCCCCACGCCCAGCGTTCACTAAGCACTTTTGATGTTCCCCATCTCTTCCCTTTGTGGTAAGAAAGAGCTGCTCCAAGTGTGCACAGATGTCCCTAAACGTGCACCACCACGCCCAGCTGGCACACGCTTTTAATCCCAACACTTGGGAGTCTGAGACAAGAGGATCGCAGTTCGCGGCCAGCCCCAGCTACTTAGTGAGGCCATCTGCAACTTTAGTAAGACCATGTTTCAAAATAAAGAATAAAAAAAAAAAATAGGGCTAGGGGTATATCTCAGAGGCAAAATGTCCCTGGGTTCCATCCCCAGTACCACAAAATAAAATAAATAAATAAAAATAAAAATAAAATGGGGCTTGGGAGATAGCTCAGAAGTAGAATGCCCCTGAATTCAATCCCTAGTGCCACAAAAACAAACAAATAAATAAAAAATAATACCATGGGCGGGAGCGGGTGGGGGCAGCTCATCCTTGCTGTGTGCAGATGTCTCTATCAATAAACTACATGATGATGTGGGGACACAATGCAGGAGTAAAAATATACTAAAAACCCAACAACAAAATAAAGTAGGGCTGGAGTGCAACCCAGAGGTAGAATGCCCCTGGCTTTATTCCCAGTACCAAAAAAAAAGAAAGAAAGAAAGAAAGAAAGAAAGAAAGAAAGAAAGAAAGAAAGAAAGAAAGAAAAGAAAAGAATAGGAAGCTGGGTTTAGTAGCACACACTTGTAATCCCAGTACTTGGGAGGCTGAGACAGAAAGATCACAGACTCAAGAACAGTCTTAGCAAGTAGTGAGATTTTCATCAACCTAGAAAGATCCTATTACCAAATAAAAATCAAATAGGGCTGGGGTTCAATCCCTAGTGCCACACACACAAAAATTATATATCAATCATTGATTGATGGAGAGAGAGAGAGAAAGAGAGAGAGGGAAGGAAAGAGAGAGGGAGAAACAGAAAGAGAGAGAGTGTGTGTGTGTGTGTGTGTGTGTGTGTGAGAGAGAGAGGCAGACAGATAGACAGATACACACACACACACACACACACACACACACACACACACACACACACTGGGGATTGACTCAGAGCCACTCCATAACTGAGCTACATCCCCAGCTCCCTTATGTATTACAATTTTTATTTATTTATTTTTTTTGGTGGTACTGGGGTTCCTGGAAGCCCTTCTACCTCCGGGTTATACTCCCAGACCTATCTTTACATTTATTATTTGGAAACAGGGTCTCCTAAACCAGCGCGTGTGGCTGGCTTCGAACCTGTGCGATCCTCCTGTCTCTGACTCCCAAGCGCGGGGATTACAAGCGTGCGCCACCACGCCCGGCAGTACACAATTTTTAAAAATATTTTTCTTTTAAAGGGTCTTGATAAGTTGCTGCAGGTCTTCAGTGGCCTCTATCATGAGGATTACAGGCATGCACTACCATGCTGAGCCATATTACCATTTTTTTATTTTTATTTTTTTTTTGTGTGTGTGTATGTGTGTCTGGGGATGGAACCCAGGGGCATTCGACCTCTGAGCTACAGCCCCTGTCTTACTTTTTATTCTTTATTTTGAAACCGGGTCTCACTGAGTTGCGGAGGACATCACTAAGTAGCTGAGGCTGTCAGCAAACCGCAATCCTCCTATCTCAGCCTCCCGAATGCTGGGATTACAAGCATGCCCCACCACGCCTGGTGGTACCCAGTTTTGAATTTTTGAGACAGGATCTTGCCAAGTTGCCCCAGGATGGCCTTGAATTTATAATCCTCCTGCCTCACCCTCCCCAGTCACTGAGATTACAGGTGTGTATCACTGCATCTGGCTTGGTCATTGCTTTAAAGCCAATATTGAGCTGAGCATGGTGGTGCACACCTGTAATCACAGTACGTGGGAGGCTAAGATGGGGATCACAGGTTCACCACCAGCCTCAGCAACTTAGTGAGGCCCTCCACAATTTAGTGAGAACTTGTTTCAAAACAAAAGAATAAAATAGGGCTAAGCGTGCACCTTGGGGGTAGAATGCCCGATTCCATTCCCAGTTCCACAAAATAAATAAATAAATAAATAAATAAATAAATAAATAAATAAAGCCTGCATTGGCTGTGTGTGGTGGCACATGAATGTAATCACAGTACTTGGGAGGCTGGATAGGAGAATTTCAGGTTTAAGACCAACCTTAGCAACTTAGTGAGACTTTCAGCAACTGACAAGACCCTGTTCTAAAATAAAAAGTGTTGGGGGTGTTGCTCATAGACAGAATACCCCCGGATTCCATCCCCAGTACCAAAAAATAAAGTCTATACTGTGTCTGTAGCGCAGCACCTCAGCCTGTCATAGCCGAGTCATCAGTTCTCTCGTCCTACAAAACTGGTTGTTGCTAAAAAACAGAAACCTGCTAAGTGAAGTGGATTCCAAGGCCATCAGACTCGGTCTCTTCTTCGTCAAAAGCAATGTTGTGTGGAGACCCCAGCACTGCGCAATTAATACAGTCAGTGCTCAGACACGGTCCTGGAGAGCCGAGAACCTGGAGAGCAAAAAGCCCCAGAAAAACAGGCGTGTCCGTGTCTGAATGAAGACAGAGAAGCAGACGTAGGAGCCCGGCATGGTGATACACACCGTAACTCCAGCTACTCAGGAGGCTGAGGTAGGAGGATTACAAATTTGAGGCCAGTCTGGGCACCTTAGCAAGTCCCTGTCTCAAAATAACAAACAAACAAATAAATAAATAGATCTTGGCTGTATCTCAGTGATAGAGTGCCCCAGGTTCAATTCCCTCCCCCTAGAGAGCAGATGTAGGGGTAATAATAATTTTATTATTATTTTGCAGATCTGGGGATGGCACTTGACCTCTGAGCTACACCTGCTGCCCTATTTTTTATTCTTTATTTTGAAACAGGGTCTCACTAAATTACGGAGGGCCTCACTAAGTAGCTGAGGCTGTCCTCGAACCCGGATCCTCCTGTCTCAGCCTCCCGAATGCTGGGATGGCAAGTGTGTCCCACCACGCCCGGCTGCCTGTTATTCATTTACCGGAAGCTTCTGCAGTCAGGACACCAAAGAATCAATCACGCAAATGAAGGAGTGGAGTGTCTAGGCTGTGTCCACTTCCTTCCATACATACCAGGGATGTGTGTACGCATGGGGGGTACTGGGGTGGAATCCAGGGGCATTCTACCTCTGAGCTACACGCTCAGACCTATTTTATTTTTTATTTTGAAAAAGGGTCTCACTAGGTTGATGAGAGTCTCACTACTTGCTGCGGCTGTCCTCGAGCCTGTGATCCTCCTATCTCAGCCTCCCAAATACTGGGATTATAGGCATGCGCCACCACACCCAGTTTATACCAGGAATTTAACTGAGGGAAACACAGAAATCCCCAGATAAGCGGTATCATCCTGAACAGGTCTGCGTTGCAGATCAGGCCATCATGAAGGTGAGTAGGAATATTGGCAGACCAATAGCTGTCAGAGTCAAGAGGCTGGCAGCAAGTAGCCGGACCCAGGCCCCAGGGTCTGGGTGTCAGGCAAAGAGATGTGGGAAGATGGGTGGAATTTCTGCTGCAGGAAATAGGACAGGCATGAGGGGTCTCCACCGGTGGGTAGTTCTCAGTGTCGACCTGCCCAGGAAGAAGGGGAGGTAGGATCAAGGTGTTTCAGCCTCAGAGACCTTTGCCTCCTCTTCTAATCGTCCACAGGTGGCACAGTTACAAGCACTATACCTACTTGGAAGCCGGGCGTGGTGGCGCACGCTTGTAATCCCAGCATTCGGGAGGCTGAGACAGGAGGATCCAGGTTCACAGACAACCTCAGCTTCTTAGTGAGGGCCTTTGCAATTCAGTGAGACCCTGTTTCAAAATAAAGAATACAAAATAGGGCTGGGGGTGTCGCATGGAGGTAGAATGCCCCTGGGTTCCATTCCTAGTACCACCAAAAAAAAAAAAAAAAAAAACTACTTGGTGTCAGTACTGATGGGGATTCAGAGCAGAATCAGAACTGGTCCTGCCCCTGGGGAGCTCCCTGTTTAGGAAGGGGAACAGAAGGGAGGGTGCCAAGACATCCTGCTGCCTCGGCATCTATGTGTTGAGAACCCCCACTCCACATAGTAAAAATCGGCAAAAACGCCCCGAGAAGGAGGTATCATCTCTGGCCAAAGTACCCCCCACTTTTAGATACCCTTCACTATTATTTCTTTTAATTTTCTACACGAATTGCTCCAGTGATGTGAAATTAGGACTATAAAAAGAAACTGAGTCCGTGGAGATAAACTTTCTAATAATTTGTCTAAACGTCCTTGGCTCTGCTCAACAATAATGAGAAACTGGCCAGAATTCAGGTACTGTGATAAGCATCCCAGCTGCAGCAATCACAAATGGCCTCCGACCTTCATCACTATCTATCACTCCAGCAAAAGTAGCTCAGTTCAAAATAATTATTCACCCTTGAAATCCTGCCTAAAGACAGAGAGAAACCTTGTGTGTAACCTTAAAGAAACAACTTAGCTGCCCGAATACAATAGACCCAAAGAAAAAGACTGTTAACTTTTACCTCAGTGTGAGCACCCCAGGAGACAGAAAAAATGGCCGCATAGTTAGAAATGAATATGACAGAATAAAGGACAAACATTCTAAATATATATATGTATGAAGGAAAAGAAATACCGTAAGAGTAAGAAAAGTATTTTTGCATGAAGAAGAGCTTATCATAAGAAAGTCCCAACTGGGAAAGAAAGGAATTAAAAAGTTAGAAGCAGGTTGCAGAGAGTTTGTGACAGGGAAGTGGATTCTTTTAATAGGCTTGTTGTTTAAAGAAGAGTGCTCAGCAGCTAAGGAAATACATCTGACAATTAGAACTAAGAACCTTGTGGTGTTGTTTGTGATATTTTGTCTACCAAACTGTGTTGTGAGTATGCTTAAGCTTTCAGATTTAGAAGATAAGATGCCAACACCTGAAAAAACTCCATCACATCCACCTGAATCACCACATCTCCCCACACTTGCTATATGAACTGAGCCCAAAAGATGAAAAGTTCCAGGAAAAGTTCCCGAGAAGCTCCCAAGCCTTGACTATCCTGGGAGGCTGCCACCTGGAGCTGCTTATCTGCAAGACCTTGGAGAGAAACAGAAGTTAATTCTTCAAAGGCCAACAGCCAGCTGAAAGACCTCCCCCCTTTCTCTTAACTTTACTGGTGAAGTGTATAAATTTCTTGGGGTTTTTGTAATAAAGTGTCATTGGCTCAAGAAGCCTTTGTCCACCCCAGGTTATTTTCCAAAGCGTCGTAACTAAAAACTTAAGGAATTCATAGAGGGGAAAAGAACCGCTGCAGATAAGGATCTGCAGAACGCCGCCTGCCTTTTGACCCATCTTTCTGAGGCCCCCGACCGCTAGTGGACTTGCCCCCCACAGGACTGAACCCGCCGGTAACAGGAGGGTGCTCTGCAATGTGCTAGGCCTGGCAGCAGAGCTAGGAGACAGAGGGATCACAAAAGAGGAAAGGCTTCGCAGAGAGGCTATTCAAACCAGGCCTGGCAGGATGGCTGGGAGCTCACTGAGAACAGAAGATTTAGGAGACTGTATATTTAGAGTGTGTTCAGGCCAGGGTAGCTAGAACTTTGGGGAGAGTGGAGGTAGGAGATGAGGCTGGAGAAAAAAAAGCTAGCCCCATGGTGCAAGGCCTTGAGCCATTCGTCTAAAGACCTCCGGCTTCATCCTGCAGACAGCAGGGAAATCCTCAAAGCTCCCACATCAGAGCCTGGACCTGGAGTACAAGCAACACTACTGCCTGCTTCATCTCTTCTTTTTCTTTCTTTTCTTCTGTGGTGCTGGGGATTGAACCCAGGGGCAATCTACCTCCAAGCTACACCCCAGTCCTATTTTATTTTTTGTTTGGAAACAGGGTCTCACTAAGCTGCTGAAGCTGACCTTGAACCTGTGATCCTCCTGTCTCAGCCTCCCAAGGATTACAGGTGTGCACCACCACGCCTGGCTTCTCTTTTTTTGAGCTCATAGCATCTGTCAAATGAAATCGTTTTTTCCTGGTACTAGGGATAAAACCCAGGAGCATTCTACCTCTGAGTACACCTCCAGCTCTATTTTTTAAAATTTTCTTTTCTTTTTTCTTTTCTTTCTTTTTTTCTTTTTTCTTTTTTCTTTTTGGTGGTACTGGAGATGGAACCCAGGGGCATTCTACCTCCAAGCTACACTCCCAGCCCTATTTTTTTTTTTTTTTTTTTGGTGGTACTGGGGTTCCTGGAAGCCCTTCTACCTCCGGGGTATACTCCCATGGGCTACACTCCCAGACCTATTTTTTTTTTTAACTTTATGTGGAAACAGGGTCTCTTAAGCCAGCGAGGCTGGCTCCGAACCAGCGCGATCCTCCTGTCTCTGCCTCCCAAGCGCGGGCCTATTTTTTATTCTTTCTTTTGAAACAGGGTCTCACTGAGTTGCAAAGGGCCTCACTAAGTAGTGGCTGAGGCTGTCCACTACCGCAATCCTCCTGTCTCAGCCCCCGAATGCTGGGATTACAAGTGTGTGCCACCACACCCGGTTTATTTTTATTATTTTATTTCATTTTATTTTTGCGGTACTGGGGATAGATCCCAGGGGCATTCTACCTCCGAGTTACACTCCTAGCCCTATTTTTTATTCTTTATTTTTGAAACAGGGTCTCACTAAGTTGCAGAAGGCCTCACTAAGTGGCTGAGGCTGTCCGTGAACCTGTGATTTTCTTCTCAGCTTTCCAAATATTGGGCTTACAGGCTTGCTTCACCATGCCCAGCTATTTTAATCTTTTTTAGCCGAATAAGGATAATATGCCTTTAAAATTGTTGAATAGCATTATGACTGTGAACACTGTTACTTGGGCTCCTAATACCAGGCACAGCCTGGTAGGCCCTTGGACATATAGAGCCCTTGAAACAGATGAGAAGAAAAGTTACTGCCCAGATCTGGCTCATCTTCAAGAAAGGAAGGCCTAGGAAGCCCACAGCCTAGTTCATCCACTTCTCCACTTCTTCCCAAAGCGCCACTCAAGTCTAACCGAAAATTACTGTGTGACCATCTTGGGTAAAACATGGACATTTCCTCACTCTGCTGTGAAAAGAAAATTCCAGCCCAAAGTTTTAAAGCCTTTTCTTCTTTTAGCCTTGGAATCTTTTATTTATTATTATTTTTTCTTTTTAGTACTGAGGATTGAACTAGAAGCATTGTACTTCTGGGCTACACCCCCAGCCCTATTTTATTCTTATTTTGAAACAGAGTCTCACTAATTTGCTGAAGGTCTCCCTAAATTGCTGAGGTGGTCCTTGAACCTGTGATCCTCCTGTGTTAGCTTCCTAAGCACTGAGATTACGGGCGTGTGCCACCACGTCCAGCATTATTATTATTGATTAGTTAATTAAAAAAAAATTTTTTTGCAGTGCTGGGGATCCCAGAGCCTCACATGTGCTGGCAAGTGCTCCACCACTGAGCTGTATTTTCAGTTCTGGAATCATTCTGTTTTCTTCAAACAAAATCTTTTCAAAATACCCAGTTTGAGATCTTCTGGCTTTTTTTTTTTTTTTTTTTTTTTTTTTTTTGCGGCATGAGGATGGAACCCAGGGGCATTCTACCTCCGAGCCACACACCCCCACATCGCTATTTTTCATTTTTTTATTTGAAATAAGGTCTCGCTGAGTCGCAGAGGGCCTCACTAAGTAGCTGAGGCTGTTCACAAACCAGGATCCTCCTGTCTCAGCCTCCCAAATGCTGGGATTTACAAGTGTGAGCCACCACGCCTGACTCTGGCTCCTCAGGCTTTTCTTTTTTCTTTCTTTCTTTTTCTTTTCTTTTTGTTTTGTTTTGTTTTGTTGTTGTTCTGGGGATGGAACCCAGAGGCTTCCTACCTCCGGGCTATACTCCCAGACCTATTTTCTATTTTATTTGGAAACAGGGTCTCACTAATTTGCTGAGAGCCTCACTAAGTAGCTGAGGCTGGCTTCGAACCTGTGCGATCCTCCTGTCTCAGCCTCCCAGGCGCGGGGATTACAAGCGTGCGCCACCATTCCCGGCTTGGCTTTTCTTGATCCTTCCACTCGAAACAGCTCCTGAGGGGTCTCCGAGGAAACTTTTCTTGGTGTGTGTGCTGGAATCAAACCCAGAACCTCATGCATGTCAAGCTAAGCACTACCACTGAGCTATATCTCTACCCCGCAGAAAAGGTGTGTGTGTGTGTGTGTGTGTGTGTGTGTGTGTGTGTGTGTGTGTGTGTGTGTGTTTTGTCTTTTTGGCACTGGGGATCACATCCCAGCCCCGCAGGAAGGTTAGAAGATCACCAGGGAAGTTTCAAGCCCATTGCACCAGATGAACCTAGAAAATGAATCCTCCTCCCTCCCACCTTTCTTCCCACCCCACCCCACCCCAGAAGTAAACAGAGAAGGGGAGGGGGTGGGAGTTGCTACGAGAAAGGTAGTGTGGACCCTTTCTCTGCAGTGCACCCAAATGCTAACTGGCCTCTCCCATCCCCTTCCACCAAGGGACCAGAAAGCCAATCCAAAGGTCATAAAGCTGTTGAACATCCCAGAGTAAACTGCATGGAAAAGCTGAGCGGAGGGAGTAAGAGAAGGGGGTCCTGTTCTACCCACTTCCTAGCAGCTGCCTCCGAGGGCTCCCTAATCCCCTGGCCCTCCCCCGCCTCTCCCCGGCCCCACCTCTGCTCCACCCAGCCCATTCATCAGGAGGAGGGCTCAGTATCTGCACAGCCTTTCAGGACCTGATCCTTTCTGGGTGCCCCCCACATGTAACCACTTAACCCCCAGCACAAAGGGCCAAGCTGAATGGGCCCGGAGCCCGCGGCTCGTGCAGAAGGAGAGGCCTCAATGGGATTTGGGGAGCTGGGTGTATAAACCGCTCTGCTTCAGCAGCCTTCAATGGAGGAGCTGGAGTCGGGGCATGTGCCGAGGGGAGGAGCCGGCAGCTGCATCCCGCCCCTGAACAATGATTTATTCATTCTCTTGGCACAAGCAGAGAAAACCGGCCCGGGGAACGCGGCCCCACAAATCGCCCTCAGCCTCAGCCGATTCCCACGATTCCCACGGCAATCGCTGCTGTTCAGAGCACCCCTCCCACTGGTAATGTATTGCCTAAATCCTGCCCTGCCTTCCCCCCCAGCCCTGCAAGGAAGGAGAGTACATTCTGGGAGGCCGGAAGGTCAGGCAGGCGTCTTTCTTTGAACTGTCTGTACCCAATTTCAACCTCTCCCCAACAGCTTCCTGGAAAGGTTTTCTCCACACCCATCTCACAGCCATAGAAAATAAAGCCAACAAGAGTAAATCAAAAGACACACAGTGTGGCCTGTCTCAGGATTGCCCCAAGGGCAGAGCAGGGAAAGAAGCAGAAAGTTGGGAGTATGTGGCTTAGAAATTCTTGACAGCACGTGGGAGTGCAATTAGGCTTGCTGGGGGAGGTAATGGCTACCAACAAAAGGGCCCTGTACCTGCTGTCCCCTTTCCTCTTCCCAGCCTCCTTCCTGTATATCACATCTGGCTCTAATCCCCAGGAGAACCTGTGGAAGAGCTCTGGGGACTTGGGGACAGGATGAAAACAGGTAAGCTCCAGCTGGACGTGGCAGGGCACAGCTGGGGTTCCTGGAAGCCCTTCTACCTCCGGGCTACACTCCCAGACCTATTTTTATATTTTTATTTGGAAACAGGGTCTCCTAAACCAGCACGGGGCTGGCTTCGAACCTGCGCGATCCTCCTGTCTCTGCCTCCCAAGCGCGGGGATTACAAGCGTGCGCCACCACGCCCGGCTTTATTCTTTATTTTGAAACAGGGTCTCACTGAGTTGCAATGGACCTCACTAAGTAGTAGCCGAGGCTGTCCACCAACCGCGATCTTCCTGTCTCAGCCTCCCGAATGCTGGGATTACAAACCTGCGCCACTCACTCACTGTGCCTGGCTGAACCCAGGAATTTGAAACCAGCCTGGGTAACATGGCTTAGATCCCCTCCACCCCTGGTCTAAAAACAAATTAAAAGCAAGACAAAGGAAAATAAAAGAGAACAGGTAAACAAAGTCACTAAAAACAGTAGACTGCTGGGTATGGCGGCACATGTCTGCAATCCTAGCTTTTCAGGAGGCTGAGGTAGGAGGTTCACAAGTTCAAGGCCAGCCCGGGGAATTTAGTGAAACTCTGTCTCAAAGTAAAAAATAAAAAGGGGCCAGATTTGTAGCTCAGTGGTAGGGCATTTGTCGAGCATGTACAAGGCCTTGGGTTTTACTCCCAGTACTGCAGAATAACAACCTAATACATTTTTTAAAAATGCCAGATGGGTTAGTAGTCTCAAGAAGCTAAACTGTGACAAGAATAAATTTGCTCTTGTTCTCTCGCCGCCATTCCTCATGTCACCAGGTCAGATCACACAACAACAAAAAAATCATCATAATAAATAAAACTAAAAATCAATAATGTTAGCGGAACAGGGAGAGCCAGATGGAAGCTACTATCCTCAGACTGGCCCCTGGGCCTCCGGGCCCCAAGCTCGTAATTACCTTGTCACACAGAAAACAAATCTATTGCGCGTTGGAAGTGTGAGAGCTGGGGATGGGGAAGGGAGGTTGTCCTGCTGAGGAGGGGGAGGGACACGGGGAAAGACTGGCCGTCAGTGCTGGTGGTGGGGAGAGTTTGAGACTGAGGAACTAAGGCCCAGATAGTTTCAAAAAGTGTTCTTCCCTTAGACAGCAGAGGAGACACTCTAAGGAAGGTAATCCTGCCTAATACCATCAGAGAATGAGATGGGAGAAGGCCCAGAGCCCACTCCTGAAGTCTCAGTAGAGCAGGTTGCTATGAGGCTGCTGCCCTCTGCTGGGCATAAAAAGACATCATCAAACCCTCCAATACACATGGTAAAAGTGTTTATTCCTAGGTTAGATTGCCCAGAAAGTGGACTCAGCGACCCGTTAGGGTTAGGGTTGCTAAGAAGTGCCCTCGAAAGCCAGGTATGGTGGCACACGCTTATAATCCCAGCATCTGGGATTGACCCGGGAGGACTGTGGTTCGAGGGCAGCCTCAGTTACTTGGTGAGGCCCTTTGCAACTCAGTCAGACTATTTCAAAATAAAGAATAGAAAATAGGGCTGGGGGTGTAGCTCAGAGGTAGAATGCCCCTGGGTTACATCCCCAGTACCGCAACAACAACAACAACAACAACAACAACAGCAACCAACCAACCAAACAAACAAACAAACAAACAAACAAAAAGAAAACCAGGCATGGTAGCACACGCTTGTAATCCCAGCATTTGGGAGGCTGAGACAGGAGGATCGCAGTTGGGCAGCCTCAGATACTTAGTGAGGTCCCTTGTAACTCAGTGAGACTCTGTTTCAAAATAAAGAATAATCAAAAATAGGGCCGAGGGAGTAGCTCAGAGGTAGAATGTCCCCGGTATTCCATCCTCAGTACTGCAAAAAAGAAAAAAAAGTGCCCTTAATCTAAGCATGGTGGTGCATGCCTGCCATCCTAGTACTTGAGAGGCTGAGGCAGGAGGATCACAGGTTGAAGGACAGTCTCAACTACCAAGAGTAAGCCTCTCAGCAACCTTGGGAGACCCTGTTTCAAAACACAAAATAAAAAGGGTTAGGGGTGTAGCTCAGAGGTAGAATGCCCCTGGGTTCAATTCCCAGCACACCACCACCAACACACACACAATAAATAAATAAATAAATAAATAAATAAATAAATAAATAAATAAATAAATAATAAAGAGGGCTGGGGATGCAGCTCAGAGGTAGAATGCCACTAAATTCAATCCCCAGTAACACACACACAGTAAATAAATAAATAAATAAATAATAAATAAGTAAATAAATAAATAAATAAAAAGGGCTGGGGACACAGCTCAGAGGTAGAATACCCCTGGTTTCAATCCTCAGCACCACACACACACACACACACACACACACACACACACACACACACAAAGTGTTCTTGGGCTTAACGCTATGGAAAGAAAGGAGCATAGGAGTATTGCTGAGCTGTGATACAGGCCCAGCAGAGTCTCAGTCTACTCCAGAAGGAGCACTGAGGTTGGAATTGCCCTTCACTGTTGTCCCCGAATGAGCTGAGATGACCAGGTGTCTTGTTTGCTTTGGTTTTTTTGGCACTGGGGTTTGAACCCTGGGACATTCTACCACCACCCCCACAGCCCTATTTTATTATTTTGAAACAGAGTCTCAGTAGGTTGGTAAGAGTCTCACAACTTGCTGAGGCTATCCTTGAACATGTGATCCCCCTGTCTCAGACTCCCAAGTACTGGGATTGCAAGTGTGCACCACGATGCCTGGCTTATTTGCTCTGCTCATACGCTGATCCTTGAGAATGACCAGAGAGCCTTGATTCCGTGATTCACAGACCCACTCATTCAACAAGCACTCACTGAGATTTACTGTGTGCCAGGCCTTGAGGCCAACACTTTACAATTTTTTTTATTTAATCCTCACAATGGTGGAGCTAGGATTAACTCAAGTTATTCAGATGAGATCAAGTTATTATTAAGTGGCTTCCAAAGTCCAACTATACTTTATTCATTTCTTTTTTTTTTTGGCGGGTCTGGGGATGGAACCCAGGGGCATTTGACCTCCGAGCTAATCCCCTGCCCTATTTTTTATTCTTTATTTTGAAACCAGGTCTCACTGAGTTGCAGAGGGCCTCACTAAGTAGCTGAGGCTGTCCGTGAACCACGATCCTCCAGGTCTCAGCCTCCCGAATACTGGGATTACAAGCGTGCGCCACCACGCCCGGCTTATTTTGTTTTTTGAAACAGACAGGGTCTCACTGGATTGCTGAGGCTGCCCTCAAACCTGCGATGAGGCTGTCCTCCATCTCAGCTTCCCAAGTAAAGGATTACAGGTGTGTGCCACCATGCCCAGCCCGATGACACTTCATCTGTTTTTACTGGATACATTGCAGTTTTACATCATATTGGGGTACAGAGTGTCAGAAAAATACATGCACACATCCCTTGTTTTCTTCCCACTGTTCTGGCCTCCCACCCTCCTCTCTCTGCCAAGTCTTTGTGATTGAATTCGGCAATTTTGTATATATTCACAACATTATTTTTACTATTGCATTCTTTATGACTTCCTTCCCCCTCCCTTCCCTAGGCACCCTCAGTCACTCCCCTAGAGTCTCTGCTCATCTATCTGATTTCCTGATATCTTTTTATTTATTTATTTTCGGTGGTACTGGGGTTCCTGGAAGCCCTTCTACCTCCAGGCTACACTCCCAGACCTATTTTTACATTTTTACTTGGAAACAGGGTCTCCTAAACCAGCGCGCACGGCTGGCTTTGAACCTGCGCGATCCTCCTGTCTCTGCCTCCCAAGCGCGGGAATTACAAGCGGTGCGTGCGCCACCACGCCCGGCCTCCTGATATCTTAATATCTAAATAATATCCTTTATTTCCAAATATCTCTCTAGCTTCTCAATATAAGAGAGAACATACATCCATTTATCTCAAGACTGGATATAATCACTTAGTATAATATTCTTGAGTTCCATCAATTTTCCTGCAAATTGTGTGATTTTGTTCTTTATGGCTGAGTACAATTTCATGTGTAGTATACCAAAGGTCTGTGATCCATTCATCCATTGATAGACAGCTAGGCTGGTTCCATAATTTGGCTATTGTAAGTTATACTACTGTGAACATAGATATGCACATGTGATTATAATATTCTCATTTTGTCTCCTTTGGGAAGATGTCCAGGAGTGCTATCACTAGGTCATATGGTAGTTCTGTTCCCAGTCTTCTGAGGAACCTCCATGCTGATATGCAAAGCAGCTGTGCTAGCTTGCAGTCCCACCAACAGTGTAATAGGGTTCCACATCCTCGCCAGTATTATTGTGTTCTTGATAATTGCCATCCCAAATGGAGTGAGATGAATATCAGCATAGTTTTGCTTTTTTTTTTTTTTTGGTGGTACTGGGGTTCCTGGAAGCCCTTCTACCTCCGGGCTACACTCCCAGACCTATTTTTTTTTTTATATTTTTATTTGGAAACAGGGTCTCTTAAGCCAGCGAGCCTGGCTACGAACCTGCGTGATCCTCCTGTCTCTGCCTCCCAAGCATGGGATTACAAGCGTGCACCACCATGCCTAGCTCAGCATAGTTTTGATTTGCATGTTCCGGATTGCTAAAATGGTGAACATTTTTCATATATTTTGTTAGCCATTTGCATTTATTTTTATTTTTTATTTTTTTTGGTGGAACCCAGGGGCTTTTCTACCTCCAGGCTACACTCCCAGACCTATTTTATACTTTATTTGGAAACAGGGTCTCACTAAGTTGCTGAGACCCTTACTAAGTAGCTGAGGCTGGCTTCAAACCTGTGCGATCCTCCTGTCTCAACCTCCCAAGCGCAGGGATTACAAGTATGTGCCACCACACCTGGCTATTATTCCTTATTTTTAAGAGTCTATTCAGCTGGGTGTAGTGGCGCACACTTGTTTCCAAATAAAGTATAAAATAGGTACGTAGAAAAGCTCATGGGTTCCACCTCCAGTACCCCCCCCCCAACACACACAGTCTATTCAGTTTGGTTGCCCATTTTTTAATTGTTTTTTTAGTGTTAAGCTTTTTAAACTCTTCCAAGGACACTTTATTTATTTATTTATTTATTTATTTATTTATTTTGGTGGTACTGGGGCTCCTGGAAGCCCTTCTACCTCCGGGCTACGCTCCCAGACCTATTTTATATTTTTTTTATTTTTGGAAACAGGGTCTCTTAAACCAGCAGGGCTGGCTTTGAACCAGCGCAATCCTGTCTCCGCCTCCCAAGAGTGGTGATTACAAGCCTGAGCCACCACACCTGGCTTCCAAGGACACTTTAAAAAATGACTTACAGCCAGGCATGGTGATACACGCCTGTGATCCGAGTACTTGGGAGGCTGAAACAGGATTGCAAGGTTGGTGGCCAGTCTCCATAACCTTGTGAGGCCCTCTGCAATTTAGTGAGACCTTGTTTCAAAATAAAAAATAGGGCCGAGGTGGGTGTACCTCAGAGGTAGAATGCCCGAGTTCCATCTCTAGTCACACGACACACACACACACACACACACACACACACACACACACACACACACACAGGTACAAGTGCTACTGCTGCTACCAAAGATTCTTCTGGTTGTATGCACCAGAGAGAGAGAGAGAGAGAGAGAGAGAGAGAGAGATAGAGAGAGAGAGAGAGAGAGAGAGAGAATGGGATGGCTCACTGTCCACAGCCAAGAGTTGTGCTTCCACAGCCTCCTGTTTCAGTTCCTTCCTAAAAAAATGTCACTGTCTGGAAGAGAACAAGACTTTAAAATTCCTGGTTGTAATTAATAGAACAAAGGCACTGTTGCCCAGAAGGAAGTTGAGCTAGCTCCTTCTCTGGGTATTCATTGGAAAGAAAGCCCTGACTCCCAGTGTTCTTAACCGCCAGGCACTCACAAGGGTCAGTTCTTCCCTGTGTCTGATTTCCACACCTGCTTGAGTGTTCTGGGACAGCAACGCTGAAAGGACAAGAGGGGGAAGTTTCTGCTCCAGAAAGCACTTGGTGCCCTGCACCTCTGCCTACCTGCTCTGTGGAAGAGGGCAGGGCCAGCGAGGTAGAGAGCACCGTTAGTTGCTATTTTAATACAGTCCTGTCATGTTCTCCTCCTTGGGCAATTAAAACTTTCAGCCCCAGTCACCAACATGAAAATTTCACTTTTTGCATTTAGATTCCAATTATAGAGAACTTGGAAGGAAAAAGAGGGTCGGGGGATGCTTAGATGTCAGGGAACAATTTCTGGGTCTGATTACAGAGATAGTCACTCAACATTGCTGGCCCCCTTCCAACACACACACACACACACACACACACACACACACACACACACACACTCCTTTCCTCCTGGGCTCCCAGAACCTAATTTTTCATGTTTGGAAAACCCAGATGATTTTTGCCTGGGTCCATCTGGTTTTCCAAATAACCTGTCTTTTTGATAAATAACGTAAGTTAAATTAGACAAGACAAACAAAGAGAGGGGTTGGGCAGTCAGCTTTTCTCCTCTCTGCTTCTGAGAAAAAGGGAGGAGTAATTTTAGTGAGACCCAGTTTCAAAAAAAAAAAAAAAAGGCTGGGGGTGTAGCTCAGAGAGAGAATGTTCCTGGGTTCAGTACTACCCCCCCCCACACACACACACGAGAAAGAAAAAAAAAAAAAAAAAAGAGAAAGCAGGTTGCTGAAAAACCCAAACCCCAGTCCATTCCCAGCCCCGCCTAGCACTTTCTACCCCTTGGACATGCCCCAGCTTAGAGCTGGGAGCTGCCTCTACCTCCACACCTAGCCCCCGGGCCCTCAAAATGACCAGATTATGGTTTTCTTGAAACGAAAGAGCCCAGGCATCCAGTCTCCTGGCTTCTTCCAATCACCCTTAGGCTGTAGCTACTTTAAAGTCCCTTCTTCCCATTATATATCCCACCACAGGGAAGAACTAAATCAATAAGCTGAAAATGAAAAACCCTTCAGGTGAGAGAAGAGGACAGAAAAAGGGATGATGGGAAGGACACGGGTAGTAGACACCGACGAGACAACTCAGACAGAAAGATCTGTGTCTTGGCCTCAAAAAGGTAAAATCCTGCCGGGCGTAGTGGTGCACGCTTGTAATCCCAGCATTTGGGAGCCTGAGACTGGAGGATTGCAGTTAGCGGACAGCCTCAGCTATTTAGTGAGGCCCTTCGTAACTTAGTGAGACTGTGTTTTAAAAAAATAAAAAATAAAAATAGGGCAGGGGCTGTAGCTCGGAGGTCGAATGCCCCTGGGTCCTATCCCCAGACCCACCAAAAAAAAAAAAAAAAAAGGTAAAATCCGAGGTTGACACCAGCCGTACGCAAAGCTGTGCCTATTTCCTCCCTAGTTCACTATGAAAGTCTGCAGTACTCCGTTCCTAACACTATCCAAAGAACCAGCACATGCTGGCCACTGCTGGCTGCTGGGGTTAGTCACAGGCTGGGGGGCTGTGAGCTTCAAGGCCTGGCCTCCCCTCAATAAGAACATGACGTGTCAGCTCCAGCCTTTCCTACGCAGTGGGCTGGCCTGCAGCCTTAAATATGCATCATCATTTCACATGACTTTGTATGTTTGATCAAGCATGGGCTTGATAAAGAATAAAAAGTAGGGCTGGGGGTGTAGCTCAGAGGCACAATGCCCCTGGGTTTCATTCCCAGTACCGAAAAAAAAAAAGTTAACGGCTAGCTTGGCATGTTAAACCCTATCATTTAGGCATTGAGGCGGGTTGTTTTAGACCATGAGAAGATTCAACCTTAAGAAATTTTGCTTCAACCTTGTGAGACTTTGCTTGAGTCCAACCAAGTAAAAAATAAATAGCTTTTTCAGGGATGATATGATCCAACTGTATCATTACGACATTCTTTTCCAGAATACTCTTTCCTAACCTCAGCTTCACAAGTCCCAGACAAGAAGCTCAAGAGTTACCAGACATAACACTAGGAGATTAAAACCAAAAGCACCCATCAAAGTCTTCCAGAGCTGGGCAGGATGTCGCATGCTTGTAGTCCCAGTACTTAGGAGGCTGAATAGGAGGATGGCAGGTTTGAGGACAGCCTCAGCAAGTAGTAAGACTCTCATCAACCTAGTGAGACTCTGTTTCAAAATAAAAAAATAAAATAGGGCCCTTTCTGAACCCAAGTGCTCTCCAGCTTCAATATACTGACTCAGCTACATGTGGTGCCACATGCTATGATCCCAATACTTGGAAGGCTGAGACAGGAGGAGTATAGGTCTATGGCCAGACTCAGCAATTCAGTGAGACCCTCAACAACTTAGCAAAACTGTTTCAAAAAATTAAAAATTGCCAGGCGCAGTGGTGCAAATGTATAATTCTAGCATTTGGGAGGCAGAGACAGGAGGATCGTGGTTTGAGGACAGCCACAGCTACTACTTAGTGAGGTCTTTTGCAACTCAGTAAGACTCTGTTTTAAAATAAAGAACAAAAAGCTGGGTAAGGTGGTGCACGCTTGTAATCCCAGCATTTGGGAGGCTGAGACAGAGGACCCGGGTTTGTGGACAGCCTCAGCTACTCAGTGAGGCCTTTGCAACTCAGTGAGACCCTGTTTCAAAATAAAGAATAAAAAATAGGGCTATAGGGCTGGGGGTGTAGCTTGGAGGTAAAATGCTCCTGGGTCCCATCCCCAGTACCACAAAAAAAAAAAAAAAAAAAAAAAAAAAAAATAAGGCTGGACATGTAGCTCGGAGGTAAAATGCCCTTTGGTTCCATCCCTGATACCGTAAAAAAAAAAAAAAAAAAAGAGCTAGGGCTATAGTTCAAAGGCAGAACACGCATGGATTCAATCTCTAATGCCAAATAAATAAAGCTATTATTTAAAAACAAATAGCTGGGTGTGGTGGCACACACTTGTAGTCCCAGCATTTGAGAGGCAGAGACTGCAGGATCGCAGTTCGCAAATAGCCTCAGCTACTTAGGGAGGCCCTTCGCAACTCAGTAAGACCCTGAAAATAAAATAAATATAAAAAGACTAAAAAATAAGACCAGGGGTGTAACTCGGAGGTAGAATGCCCCTGAGTTCTATTCCCAGTACAGCAAAAAAAAAAAAAAAAAAAAAAAAAAAAAAAACCAAAACCACCACCCACCACCACCAAAAACCCTTCAACCTATAGCTATAATAAAGTACATGCAAAGTCTGCTAAAGAGAAAGTGGTACTCAAAGGGCTAAAACAGCTGGGCATGGTGGCACATACCTGTAATCCGAGTACTTGGGAGAGAGAGACAGGAGGATCACAGGTTTGAGGACAGCCTCAGCAAGTAGCGAAACTCTCATCAGCCTATCAAGATGATTTCAAAGTAAAAATAAAATAGAGCTGGGAGTGTAGCTTGGCAGTAGAATGCCCTGGGATCAATCTCCGGCACCACTAAAAATAATAAAAGAAGCTGGGCGTGGTGGCACACGCTTGTAATCCCAGCATTTGGGAGGCTGAGACAGGAGGATTACGGTTCACGGACAGCCTCAGCTATTTAGTGAGCTTCTGCAACTCAGTGAGGCCCTTTTGCAAAAATAAAAAATAGCCAGGCGTGGTGGCGCAGCTACTTAGTGAGGCCCTCCGTAACTCAGTGAGACCCTGTTTCAAAATAAAGAATAAAATATAGGGCAGGGGTGTAGCTCGAAAGCCGAATGGCCCTGGGTTCCATCCCCAGACCCGCAAAAAAAAAAAAAGAATAAAAAATAGGGCTACGGGTGTACGGGTGTAGCTCGGAGGTAGAATGCCCCCGGGTTCCATCCACAGTACCTAAAAAAATAAAATAAAATAAAATAAAATAAAGAAAAAAAAGGTGTGTGTGCTGAAACAACAGGTGCCACCATGTTAACTCTCCGCGCCACACTAACCCAGACCACCGGTAAGTTTGGTCAATTCATAGGAACCGAGGGGCCAATTGCACCAGCCTTTCACTCTGACCTTGAAGATTCTCCTGGGAGGGAAACACCCTGAAAACAAAATCTTCAATTTGAGAGCCAAGGATTTAGGAATGAGCATTCCAGCTGGACAGCGAATCTTGCCTTTAAGGCACTGAGATTTATTGAAAAGCTACATACATATTAAAACAGCTTTATACATATATCCCTCATTACAAGATTACAAATATACAAACATGAGTTCAGTAAAAGTCAGCATCTTGAGTAATAACTAGAAAACCTACACCCTAATTTCTTCACTTAACTTGGTGTTCCTCATCTCCCAGTATAAAACAGACACAATCTCACTCAACTTCTCAACTCAGCTCCTGATTTGAAACTACACATCCACATGAGATGTTTTTCCAAGGCAGTGCTGATGTTCAATTCTGAGTAGGAAAAAAAAAAATCAGTTTAAAATTCTGAGACGAAGCCGGGCGTGGTGGCGCACGCTTGTAATCCCAGCATTCGGGAGGCTGAGACCTGGAGGATCACGGTTCGCGGACAGCCTCAGCTACTTAGTGAGGCCCTCTGCAACTCAGTGAGACCCGGTTTCAAAATAAAGAATAAAAAATAGGGCAGGGGGTGTAGCTCAGAGGTCAAATGCCCCTGGGTTCCATCCCCAGACCCGCAAAAAAAAAAAAAAAAAAAAAAAAAAAAAAAATTCTGAGACGCTTTTTCAGGGAAAGCAAGGAGTGATGATAATTCTCGACACTTTTATGAAACTCCATAGTGGTCTTCTCTCAAAATTAATAATGAAATATTAAAATCTCCTGACCATTCATGTCCTTTGAGTGGCCAGGACAATATGTTCAATGGGAGATGCAATAAATAGTGGTTACGTTTCTTCTTGTCAGACAGACAAGGGAGGTCCTTGAGCAAGTGTTTCAAATTGAGAATTTAGTCCCAGGAAAAGTTTCTCTGCTTCATAGGCTGGCTACTGTGAACAGAAAATAGATGTAACCATTTATCTTCATTTCATACTCCATAAAATTAGGGTTAAGGTATTTCTAATTCCAGTACCACTTTACGTCCTTATTTATAAGGGCAGCAATGGTTAATTAGAAATCTGAGGTTGTCATGGAAAGAAAAAGCAGAAAAATGTGAGGGCCAGGCTAAAGCAACAGCCCATCGGTTGGTTCTCAGGTGCTCATGTAAGAGGCCTCTCCTTCACTGACTCCTGGCCACCATGTGGGTGTGGAGCCATTCTGGTACTACCATCACTTTGCAGTTTTCCGTAACGCCACACTTTATCACTGAGAGATGTCAACCTAGGAAGTGCTGGGATAAAACGTCACAGGTTTAATGGAGGAAGTCCGACTTCACTCAAGTATTCCACTTCACCCAAGGCAAAATTTGGAACAGTGCAGAATTAAGATTAGCAGCCAACTCAGGAAATAATACTAGGAAAGGAAAAAGATGTCCAGAGTCACGCAGCACAAAGAACTAGAATCTCTGTTCAAAACCATAATGCACTGATTATGAAAGAAGGAGAGATGATCGGTGTGAGTATCAATTCCAACCGTCAGTGCCAGAAACTTCTCAAATGTGGTCTCAGCATAGATGCTGGCAGCCTTCATGTTGTTAGTTTTCCAAGTATTTGAAGATGCTTGGCTTTGATCCTGGAGTGCTATCATCTGTTTTGAGGCGCTTAGGAGAAGCAGGTGTCATTAATAATGGACCCCTTCTTCTTACCTAGAGGACAGAGAGGGAGTCAGGGCCAGCTTAAAACCCTTGTGAAGTTACTTACTTTTAATTAGCTCTTAAGCAACTTAAAGTTAAATCATGGACAATTAACAGAAACAAATATAAACATTCTAGGCAAGAGTAAAAGCTAATTATCTACAGGGCCTAGCAATTCCCCTGTACATTATTGGGGAGTGCAATATTATATAACACTGTAGCATAGCTACTAGAACAGACTTTTTTTTTGGTACTGGAGATGGAACCCAGAGCTTTCTACCTCCGGGTTACACTCCCAGACCATTTTTTTTTTTTTTTTTTTTTTTTTTGCGGGTTTGAGGATGGAACCCAGAGACATTTGACCTCCGAGCTACATCCTCTGCCATATTTTTTATTCTTTATTTTGAAACAGGGTCTCACTAAGCTGCAGAGGCCTCATTAAGTAGCTGAAATGGCTACTCGCTAAATGGCTGAAAGCCTCACTAAGCAGCTGAGGCTGGCTTCAAGCCTGCGCAATACTCCTGTCTCAGCCTCCCAAGTACTGGGATTACAAGTGTGTGCCACCACGCCGGGCTTAGTACATCAGTTCTTAAATTCTCTACCTGAGGCTTAGACGATTCCTTCGCTGCCTCAGCCTTGGCAGGAGAAAGTGTATGAAAGACAAAGTTTCTTGAATTCCGGGGAACACTGGGGTTGACATCTGAGAGGGCAGCCAGTTTCTGAAGTACAGCTTTGGACTGTTTTAGCAGTGAGCCTGTTTTCAACTAGAGAAAGAAGAGTCATCTGTTATCAAACCCCAAGTGCCAAGAAAGAATGAAAAATTGGTCCCTCCTTTTTCCTCTCAGAAGAAGGGAATATATTCCTACTCTACTCAAGTAAAAAAAAAGAAAGAAAGCTCCTTTGATATCTATTCCCATTTCCCGTAGCCACCTCCCTCCCCTAATAACAAAGACTATCCTTAGCTTGACTTGGGCTTTTAAGACCTCCAGACCATAATGTCAGACTAACAGGGTCTCAACCAACCTGCTGAGCACTTCCAGGTCTGATGGCTTCAAAAGGGTTACTGAGTGAAGGCTTTGATTCCTGAATAACCACAGGGCGGTTGGCTGGAAAGAAGAAACAGAGAGGACTGGATAGAATTACTTTTAAATCTAAACATGCTAAGCAGCCTTGTAACTAAACCAATGACCTAAAGTAATAAGAATTCTTTATTTTATAATGGTAACTTTGAAACTATAAGTGCCTCTAAACAGACAGGCAAGCTGGATGTATTAATTAATCATTAACAGAAATAGTTAAGAAAAGCCGGGGGTATAACTTGGGGGTTGAATGCCCCTGGGTTCCATCCCCAGATCCGCAAAAAAAAAAAAAAAAAAAAAAAAAAAAAAAAAAAAGAAAGAAATAGTTAAGAAAAAAACAAGAACTGGTATGTGGAATAATTTTTTTTTTGTACTGGGGATTGAACCCAGGGGCATTCTACCTCTGAACTATACCCCCAGCCTTTTTTAAAATTTACATATATCTGTATGAATTTTTGTGGCACTGTGGATCAAACCTAAGGCATTCACCTCCGAGCTACATCCTCAGATCTTTTTATTTTTTGTTTAGAAACAGAGTCTCACTACATTGCTGAAACTGTCCTCAAACCTATGATCCTCCTTGTCTCAGCCTCCCAAGTACTGGGAATACAGGTGTGCACTACCACGCCCGGCATTTAATTTTTTATTTTGAAATAGGGTCTTACTAAATTGCTAAGGGTCTCAAACTAGTAATCCTCCCATCTCAGCCTACCAAGTACTGGGATTACAGATGTGTGCCACCACACCTAGCATGGAGTAGTGTTTAAGAGTTTTATTTCTATCTGGGTATGATGGCACACACTTGTAATCCCAATACTTGGGAAGCTGAGACAGGAGGATCACAGGTTTGTGGCCAGCCTCAGCAATTTAGTGAGACCCTTTGCAACTTAATGAGACCCTGTTTTAAAATAAAATAGCTGGGCGTGGTGGCGCACGCTTGTAATCCCCACACTTGGGAGGCGGAGACAGGAGGATCGCGCAGGTTCGAAGCCAGCCATGCTGGCTTAAGAGACACTGTTTCCAAAAATAAAGAAGTATAGAATAGGTCTGGGAGTTTAGCCCAGACGTAAAGGGCTTCCAAGAACCCCAGTACCACCCCCCAAAAAAATAAAATAAAATAAAAGCCAGGTGTGATAGCGCATGCTTGTAATCCCAGCACTTGGGAGGCTGAGACAGGAGGATTGCACAGGTTGAATCCGGTCTCACCTATTTAGTGAGGCTCTCAGCAACTTAGTGAGACCCTGTTTCCAAATAAAATATTTAAAATAGGTTGGGGGTGTAGCCTGGAGGTAAAACACCCCTGGCTTCCATCCCCAGTACCATAAATAAATAAATAAATAAATATTTTAAAAAAGGAGCTGGGAGTGATGGCGCACACTTGTATTCCCAGCATTTGGGAGGGTGAGACAGGAGGATCGCAGTTCATGGACAGCCTCAGCTACTTAGTGGGGCCCTTGCCTGTTTCAGAAAATAAAGAATAACCTGGCATGGTGGCGCATGATTGTAATCCTCGTTCTTGGGAGGCAGAGACAGGAGGATCTCGCAGGTTCGCCTCTCTGGCTTAAGAGACCCTGTTTCCAAATAAAATATAAAATAGGTCTGGGAATGTAGCCTGGAGATAGAAGGGTTCCATCCCTAGTAACACCAAAAAAAAAAAAAAAAAAAAAAAAAAAAGGGCTGGGGGTGTAGCTCGGAGGTAGAATGTCTCTGGGTTCAATCCCCAGCACCACACACAAGAACAAAAAACAAAGAAGAATTTCATTTCTGCCAGGCATGGTGGTATATATTTATAATCTCAGTACTTGGGAGGCTGAGACAGAAGGATCACAGGTTCAAGGACAGTCTCAGCATCTTAGGTCCTTAGCAACTCAGCGAGACCCAGTTTCAAAATAACAAATAAAATAGGTCTAGGGTATAACTCCAAGGTAGAATACCCTGAGTTCAACCCTAGTACCATACACACAAAAATTTCATTTCTGGAGTAAAAAATACCTGGGTTAAAAATCCTAGCTTTAACACTTAGGTAAATAATCCTGGGCAATTTATTAGAGAAGGCAGAACTCAATACTTCGAGCCTTTGAACGTAAAGCAAAACCAGTTACATCAATTCACAAGTACAACCTCTACTGTCTGACAGTCACACTGTCTTTAGGACAGTATTAAACACAACAGACCCTGAAAGTTAGTTCCATTCAAGGCTGCAGCACTAACAATCCAAGGGGCCAGACCTGAGAAGAAGCAAGAGCTCACCATTCTTCTGCAGTGCTCTGGCCGTTACTTTCTTGGCTAGCATCATAAACTGACTATCTTCCCCAATTTCTTCTTCTTCTTCAGCTCTAATTTTTCCCTGCTGTGCCTGAAAATAAAAGTACTGCATTAACATAAAAGTCTACAGCTTCCCTAAATAGTTAGTATAGCCTGAATTGTAAAGCTAGGTTACTGGGGTATCATTTGTTTCCCTTTTAGCAACCTTTGCTACTTTATTTTTTTATTTTATTTTTTTGTAGTACTGAGGATTTAACCTAGGGACAGTCTACCTCTGAGCTACATTCCAACCCTATTTGTATTTTTATTCATTTATTCATTTATTTTGCGGTGCTAGAGAGATGGAACCCAGGGGCATTCTACCCCTGAGCTACGCCCCTAACCCTATATATTTTTTTATTCTTTATTTTGAAACAAGGTCTCACTAGGTTGTAAAGGGCTTCACTAAGTTGCTGAGGCTGGCCATGAATCTGCAATCCTCCTGTCTCAGCGCATAAGTACTAAGATTACAAGTGTACACCACCACATCTGGCTTATTTTTATTTTGAAACAGGGTCTTGCTAGGTTGAGGAGAATCTCACTATTTGCAGAGGCTGTCCTTGAACCTGTGAACCTCCTGTCTCAGCCTCCCAAGTCCTGGGATTACAGACATGCACCTCCACACCTGGCTCCTTTGCTACTTTAGACTAAAAAGTTTGGATTTGGACAAACATGAAGAGTATTGCCCATGGTAAGCGTCGCAATATAAAAAAGCAAACTGGAGGATTAAAAGGGTTACCAATATATTGCCTAAGATTTTGAAACTCATGAAGAGCCAAGTGACCAGGCTCTCTCCTCCTAAACTGGGATCAGAACTAACAATATTTTTTTCCTTTTTGGGGTACTAAAGATTGAACCCATGGGCATTCTATCTCTGAGCTACACTCCCAGCTCTTTTTATTTTTTTTATTTTGAAACAGGGCCTTGCAAAGTTGCTGAGGTTGGCCTTGAACTTGCAATTTTCCTGTCTCAGCCTCCCCAGTACTGGGATTTCGGGTGTGTGCCAAATATGCTCGGCTTTTTCCCCCCTTTGTTTGGGCCGACTTTCTACCTGGTCCCGAAGCCACTGCTCTCGTTCAATTCGCTCCTTTCTCCATTTGGCTTCTGTTTCATCAAGCTGTTCTTCAATCTGATCATCATCAGAGTCTCTGTGGAATAAGTCCATCTGGGAGGCATCATCTAAAGCAAAGAGTTAAGACTTTCAGCGTTCTGCAATCCCCGTGGCAGAGGACGTTCACACGGGCACCAAACAAACCCTTATTATTTACTGTACTGACATAAACCTATCCTTTCCACTAATAGCAACGGTTATAGCTAGGTCCTCCACATAATCTGTTGGAATGTCATCAGCCATTTTAACCTGGACAAATATGTACACCGGAACCATTTGCTTCTAAAGGCAGCAACAAGATACCTATATTTTTCCATCGAAATTTCCTCATTCGCCCGGGACCATCGCTGTGCAGATCTCCATCAGCAAGGTACCTCTCTTGGTATAAACGCAGCTGTCGCTTATCATCATCCAACATGGTTTTCCTACAAGAGGAGAAATAAGGTGCTTAAGCCAGGACCATCTGGCTCACGATCGGGCCTGCCTTACGACGCATCCTATTGCGTAGGCTTGTTGGGACACTAACATGTGTATTTTCTTGACTTGACTCTGCAGTTCCTCATCAGAAGGAAGTACTTCATCAATTACGTCCTCTTCATACTCGTCCATCTCTTCCCCGTCATATTCATCTTCACTTCCCACATCACTTCCCGACACCTCTGCCTCATCTTCCAGAAATTTCCTCAAACGCCTGGAAAGCAATTTTGAAAATAAGAAGATTCAACAATGACTATATACACAGACTATGAACACAATGAGAAAAGCAGAACACAAAGCCACCTGTAATAAAAAAATATGCTTCAATTTATAATATTTTTAGAATGTCTAAAGTAATTATTTTAAAAATATTTAAAAGTGAATCACTTAATACATACCATTTTCCAAATTTTGTTTTGTTTTGTTTTGGTACTGGGGATTGAACCCAGGGGCATTCTATGTACAAGCTATACCCCCAACCCAATTTTATTTTTTATTTGGAAACAAGGTCTTGCTAGGTTGCTTAAAGCTTTGCTAAGTTGCCAAGGCTGATTTCAAACCTGCGATTCTCCTGTCTCAGCCTCCAATCTACTAGAATTACAAGTGTGAGACACTACACCTGGTTTCCTCTTCCTTTCATATAAAGAGAATATCGAAGACATGAGGAGATTTGAAGCAATGACACTAGACATGTCACTAGTTCTGAGAAGAACTAGAGACGTTTAATATAGAAATCACCCTGCCGGGCGTGGTGGCGCACACTTGTAATCCCCGCGCTTGGGAGGCGGAGACAGGAGGATCGCGCAGGTTCGAAGCCAGCCGCGCTGGCGTAAGAGACCCTGTTTCCAAAAATAAAAAAGTATAAAATAGGTCTGGGAGTGTAGCCCAGAGGTAGAAGGGCTTCCAGGAGCCCCAGTACCACCAAAAAAAGAAAAAGAAAAAAAAAATCACCTAAGAAAGCTCAGAGAAATTAAACAATTTACCCAAGGTCACACAGCTAGGAGGTAGCAGAACATGGATTCAATCTAGGTTGGGTAACCTTAATGCCAGAAACTCTTAAGCTCCTTTACTGTTTTTCTTCTTCTTTATTTGCGGTACTGGGGATGGAGCCCAGGGGCATTCTACCTCTGAACGACAGCACCAGCCCTATTTTTATTCTTTATTTTGAAACAGGGTCTCACTGAGTTGCAAACGGCCTCACTAAGTAGCCAAGGCTGCCTGCGAAACGTGATCCTCCTGTCTCAGCCTCCCAAGTGCTGGGATTACAAGTTTGCGCCATCACACCCAGCTCTTTTTTTTTTTTTGGGGGGGGGATGGAACTCAGGTGCATTCTTCTTCTGAGCTACACCCCCATCTTGTTTTATTTTTATTTTGAAATAGAGTCTTTCTAGGTTGATGAGAGTCTCATTACTTGCTGAGGCTGTCCTCAAACCTGTGATTCTCCTATCTCTGTCTCCCAAGTACTGAGGTCACAGAGAAAAACTACCACACCTAGTTTGTTTTGGATTTGAGCATAAAGCTTTCAGGAGATGGGATGGTGAGAGACTGGGACCTTCTTACAGCTTATTAAATCTTGCCCTCCCCAATAAGAGACAAGACGGAGGCGCAGAGCTCCTAGTAATCAAAATAACTCCCAGTTACTTCAGCTCCACTTAAGAAAAAGGCTGCTACCACCCTAAGTTCCAAGTTCTGTTTGTCGATGGTGATAGAGAATTTTGGTGGCTTTCTGAAGGCTGATTTTTATCAAGACATATATTGTATTTCTAGAAAGTTAAATTTCTCTAAATCTTAGCATTCCTAAGGAATTCCTTCAGAGGCTACCAGTTACTAAGTGTTTCTCAATCTCCCTACCCACTCTCTTTGAGCAGTTAAACATTTAGCTTTATAAAACTTTCATTTGAACAAAGCTCTGCAGTTAAATAAGACTTAAGAACCACTGCCTTCAAAAAAATCTATGGATAATCTAAAGCTGGATGACAAAGTTAACTTGACAAGTGACAAATTAGAACCCCAAATAGATCTTAATAGACTGGAATGATGGGCTAACAGCAATAATATAAATCTAACAGGGATCAGTATGATGTCCTGTATGTGAATTCCAAAAGTCATTCAATACAATATAATACTGAATATCTATTAGAATTATGTTTGTGAACATTTTTATAGGAAAATATCTACTGATATGCTACGTGGGGAAAAACAACAAGATTCAAAAATATACATATGAAAATTATGTAAATCTCAACTATATAAAATATATGCATGCAAATGTTAATTATAATCAGTATCAATACTTTAACATATGTTTTGGATAATGGACGAGTGACTTTTTTATTTATATCTTTCTGCATTCTTTTTTTCCTTTTTTTGGCGGTACTGGGGATGGAACCCAGAGGCATATGTACCTCTGAGCGACACCTCTAGCCCTATTTTTTGGTTTTTTATTTTATTTTTAATTTTTACTTTTTGTGGTACTGGGGGTGGAACCCAGAGGCTTTCTACCTCCGGGCTATACTCCCAGACCTATTTTATACTTTATTTGGAAACAGAGTCTCACTAAATTGCTGAGAGCCTTACTAAGTAGCTGAGGCTGGCTTCGAGCCTGTGCGATCCTCCTGTCTCAGCCTCCCAAGTGTGGGGATTACAAGCATGCGCCACCATGTCTGGCGGTCATTTTATTTTTGAAACAGGGCTCACTGAGTTGTGAAGGGCCTCATGAAGTAGCTGAGGGTGTCTGTGAACCGCAATCCTCCAGTGTCCGCCTCCTGAATGCTGGGATTACAAGAGTGCACCACTACGACTGGCCTTTTCTGTATTCTTTTACTTTTTTTTGTGTGTGTGGTACTGGGGATCCTGGAAACCCTTCTACCTCCGGGCTACACTCACAGACACCTATTTTTTATATTTTTATTTGGAAACAGGGTCTCTTAAGCCAGCAAGGCTGGCTTCGAATCTGCGCGATCCTCCTGTCTCCACCTCCCAAGCACAGGGATTACTAGTGTGTCACCACGCCCAGCTCTTTACTTGTTTGTTTTTACAGTGCTGGTGATTGATTCCTGGGCCTTGTGCATGCTACGCAAGTATTCTACTACTTTTATACTTTTTTATTTGGAAACAGGGTCTCTTAAGCCAGCGCACACGCTGGCTTCGAACTTGCGTGATCCTCCTGTCTCTGCCTCCCAAGCGCGGGGATTACACGCCCGGCATGTATTTTTTTAAATATTCTAAAATAGCCAGGTGTGGTGGCACACGCTTGTAATCCTAGCATTTGGGAGGCTGAGACAGGAGGGTTGCGGTTCATTGATATCCTCAGCTACTTAGTGATATCCTCAGCTACTTAGTGAAGCCCTTTGCAACTCAGTGAGACCCTGTTCTAAAATAAAGAATAAAAAATAGAGCTGGGGTGTAGCTTGGAAGTAGAATGCCCTGGGTTCCATCCCAGTACTGCAAAAACTAAAACTAATTAAATAAAATATTCTAAAATAAATGTTTTCAGCCAGATGTGGTGGCGCATACTTGTAATCCCAGCATTTGGGAGGTTGAGACAGGAGGATCGCAGTTCGCAGACAGCCTCAGCTACTTAGTGAGGTCCTTTGCAACTCAGTGAGACCCTGTTTCAAAATAAAGAATAAAAAAGTAGGGCTGGGTGTTGCTCAGAGGTAGGATGCCCCTGGGTTCCATTCCCAGTTCCGCAAAATAAATGAATGAATGAATGAATGAATGAATGAATGAATGAATAAATGTATGTTTTCATCCAGGTGTGTTGGCGCAAGCTTGTAATCTCAGTGCTTGGCAGGCTGAGACAGGAGGATTAAATAGGTTCAAAGCCAGCCTCAGCTAGTTAGTGAGGCTCTCAGCAACTTGGTGAGACCCTGTTTCCAAATAAAGTATAAAATAGGTCTGGGAGTATAGCTCGGAGGTAGAAAAGCCTCTGGATTCTACCCCCAGTACCACAAAAATAAATAAATAAATAAATAAATGCACATTTTATTTTCACGATTGAAACAACATTCAAAAATAATGTGGAGCTGGGCGTGGTGGCGCACACTTGTAATCCCTGCGCTTAGGAGGCAGAGACAGGAGGATCGTGCAGGTTCGAAGCCAGCCTTGCTGGCTTAAGAGACCCTATTTCCAAATAAAATATAAAATAGGTCTGGGAGTGTAGCCCGGAGGTAGAAGGGTTCCATCCCCAGTACCACCAATAAATAAATAAATAAATAAATTAATTAATTAATTAATAATAACAACATGAAGCCAGAAACAATTTGAATGCTGTTTCCCAGTACTTGGGAGGCTGAGATAGAAGGATCCCAGGTTCATGACCAGCCTCAGTAACTTGTGAGGCCCCCCCCACAATTTAGTGAGACCTTGTTTCAAAATAAAGAATAAGGGTGTATTAATTTCGAGTCACCCCCTCATGCCATTTTGGCATGGGGCTGTATTTCTATTTTCTGTATTTTTATCTTTTAATAAACTTCTTTAAATCTTCAAAAAAAAAAGAATAAAAAAATAGGGCTGGGAGTATAGTTCAAAGGTAGAATGCTTCTGGGTTCTAATCCCAATACTGCAAATAAGTAAATAAATAAATGAATGAATAAAGTGGGTCAATTGCCCAAGACTAGAATGAGGAACCCCAAAATGATTCATAGGCACTACAATTCATAGGAAAAAAAGTCCCAGATAATTTGAGTTATCTCTAAATCCTCAGGATCTAGAGTTTGACTCAGCTCTTAGGATCATTGGTTATATTTTATAATTAGTACAAATACAGTTCAAGGAAATAGCCAGACCACCCCTGAGGATAAAGAGAATATCTAGAGCCGAGAATGGTGGCCCTTATCTGTAATCTCAGTAGTTGGGAGGCTGAGACAAGGGGATCACTGGTTTGAGGCCAGCACCTGCTAACTTAGGAGACCCTGTATCAAAATAAAAGCACCCTTGGGTTCAGTTCTTAGAAGAATAAGTAAATATTTAAATAAATAAATACATAAGAAAGACATGGAGGGTTTTGAGTATTAATGTCATGTGGAAGAAGGATTTTATTTTATTTTTTTGCAGTACTGAGAACAGAACCTTGGAGCATTCTACCTTTGAGCTACATTCCCAGTAGCCCCCGCTTCTTTTTTTTTTCCCCCAAGGTACTAGGGATGGAACCCAGGGACATTCTACCTCTGAGCTACATGTCCAGCTCTATATTTTATTCTTTTTTTTTTTCTTTTTGCAGTACTGGGAATGGAACCCAGGGACATTCTACCTGTGAGCTACATCCCTAGCCCTATTTTTTATTCTTTATTTTGAAACAGGGTCTCACTAAGTTGCAGAGGGCCTCACCAAGTAGCTGAGGCTGGCTGCGAACTTGAGATCCTCCTGTCTCAGCCTCCCGAGTCCTGGGATTACAAGCGTGTGCCACCATGCCCAGTACCCTCCCCCCTTTAAATTCTTTATTTTTGAAACAGGGAGGGCCTAAGTAGCTGAGGCTGCCTGTGAACCTGTAGTCCTCTCGTCTCAGCCTCCCACGTACTAGGATTATAAGCACACGCCACCACACCTGGCAGGATTGTGTTTAATCTATGTTGTTAACAAAAACATAAATAGAACCAGCAAATTTAGGTGAAGAGATGGCAAACTGTGACTTGACTATCTGGAGAACTTCCTAGCAGTTGAAGGAATGGAAGTGACACCTACATTTGCCTTTTCAGCTTCTCAGACCGCTTCAGGATTTCCTCTTCATCGTCATCTTCATGGTCTCGCAGTGCCAGATCTTCATTACCAGAGTCACTGTGTTCATCCTGCAAAATCATGGTACTACACTCAGTGAAGAAGAGAAAACGTGTCCTCAACTAAGCAGAATTTATAGGAGTCTAATATTCTCATGCCTGAGGCATGTCATAAATTTTGTGTCTTATTTTTCTTTTTTAAAACCTAGTGGTGGGGGCCGGGATGTAGCTCAGTGGCAAAGCGCCTGCGTTGCAGGTGTGGTGCTCTGGGTTTGAACCCCAGTTCCAAAAAAGACAAAAAAAAAAAAAAAAAAAAAAAAAAAAAAACCTTTAAAACCTAGTCGTGGGAGCCAGGTGTGGTGGTGCACGTTTGTAATCCCAGCATTTGGGAGGCTAAAACAAGAGGATTGCAGTTAGTGGACAGCCTTTGCTACTTACTGAGGCCCTTTGCAACTCAGTGAAACCTTGTTTCAAAATAAAGAATAAAAATAGGGCTAGGGGTGTAGCTCAGAGGTAGAATGCTCCTGGGTTCCATCCCCAATACTGCAAAAAACAAACAAACAAACAAAAAGCATCTATTGTTGGGAGTTGGGTGTGGTGGCACACACCTGTAAAACTAGTACTTGGGAGGCTGAGACTGGAGGATTGCAAGCTTGAGTCTAGCCTCAGCAATATAGTCAGACTCTCAGTAACCTAACTAGACTGTTTCAAAACAAAATCAGGGCAAGCTTGGTGGGGCACACCCGTAATCCCAGTACTTGGGAGCTTGAGATAGGAGGATCTCAGGTTCGAGGACAGCCTGAGTAAGTAGTGAGATTCTCATCGACCTAGTGAGACCCTGTTTCAAAATAAAATCAGCCGCGTGTATAGCTCAGAAGTAAAGGCCCCTGGGTTCAATCTCAAGTACCTCACAAAAAGGGGGGGGGCTTACTGGGCAGTAACTCAGTGGCAAAGTGCTTGTCTTGCAGGTGCGCCATCCTCGGTTTAATCCTCAGTCCCCAAAAGTACACACACACACACACACACACACACACACACACACACGGCCTAAAAAACAAAAGTTAAGAGCAAGAAAAAAATGAATAAAATAAATAAATAAATATAAAGGGCTTGAGGTAGAAAAACAAATGCAATGGTAAAGAGCTTGCCTAGCATGTGTAAAGCTCTGGGTTTGATCTCTAGCAACACACACACACACACACACACACACACACACACACACACACACACACACCTAAAACAGGATTTATAAACTGCCCAAACACCGCTCCTGACAAGCTGCCGAGCGCAATTCTCATGAACTGAGTCAAGAAGAATGCTAAGGGCAGCAACACATGGAGTTCAGTTACATTCCCTTGCTCCTCACCTCATCACTATCAAATTCATTATCATTTGGGACAAGTCGAAAGTCTCCAAATTCTTCCTCTTCACCTTCATCTTCTCTAAAAAGCAAAAAGCAAATCAATGAATCAGTAAGTTGCTGAAAGCAAACTACAAGCAGCCTGCTAATTTAAAGATTTAAAATATCTTAACACCAATAATCTCAAGAAATAGGAGACAAGCTATTTTGCCTCTGGAAAAAAACTTACTCTCTTAACCATTATTTAATTATACAATTAGGTAGTACTAAGTACTTTCACATCCTTGTAAAAGCAATCTCCAGAACTGTTCTCATTTTGTAAAACCAAAACACCATATCCATCAAACAACTTTCCAGTCCTCCTTTCTCCTAGCCCCTAGCAACAACTGCTCAACTTTGTCTCTATGACCTTGACTATTCTTTTTAATTTGACTATTCTAAGTACCATATATAAGTGGACTCTTCACAGTGTTTATCCTTTTGTGACTGGCTTCTTGTTCTTAGCATAATATCCCCAAGGTTCATGCTTGTAGCACGTATCAGAAGTTTCTTCTTTTTTTTAAACCTGAATATGCCATTTTATGTATATACAACATTTTGTTTACCCAGCCATCTGTCAACAGGCCCTTGGATTTTAGCTACAGTGAATAATGCTGCTTTAAACATGGCATACAGATATCTGAGTCCTTGCTTTCATTTCGTTTGCATCTATACTAAGAACTGCTAGATCAGATAGTATTTCTATTTTTTTTTTTTTTTTGGTGGTACTGGGGGTGGAACCCAGAAGCTTTCTACCTCCGGGCTATACTCCCAGACCTATTTTATATTTTATTTGGAAACAGGGTCTCACTAAGTTGCTGAGAACTTTACTAAGTAGCCGAGGCTGGTTTTTGAACCTGTGCAGTCCTCCTGTCTCAGCCTCCCAAGCGCAGGGATTACAAGCGTGCGCCACCACGCCCAGCTTAGTATTTCTATTTTTAACTTTCTTTTTTTTTTTTTTTTTTGTGGTACTGGAGATGGAACCCAGGGGCATTCTACCTTTGAGCTACACTCCCTAGCCCATTTTTTTAATCTTTATTTTGAAATAAGGTCTCACTAAGTTGCAAAGGGCCTCACTAAGTATCTGAGGCTGTCCATGAACCCAGATCCTCCTGTTTAAGCCTCCCAAATTGCCTTTCTTTTTTAATACTATTCTTCCCCAAAGTAAAGACTCTCTAACAAGTACTAAGCCCCTAAGATGATTAGTTATTGCTAACTACAGTAAATCTGACCCTAGGATATTATCAAAAGACCAGGCCTTCTCAAGTTCCTGCCAATTTCTAGACTCACCTGTCTGTTGGAAAAGAGCCTGAGCAAAGGGCAAGTGCCTCTTCCATTGGGTCACCCATGCTGCTCTCCTTCTCCTGCTTACTCAGCGCCAGCGGAGCCAGAGAGGAGGCATCTAGATCAACAGAAAACCACTGGTCACCAAGGAACGACAACTTTATCCTCCTAGCTGTCGAAAAACATGCCAGCTTGATACAGTTCTAAGGCAAGCTCACTAAACACCTCAGCATATCCATTTAACAAATCTTTATACTTACTACGTGTGGAGCACCAGGGAAACAACAGTGATGGAAACTCACAGAGCTTACGCTCTAGCAAGTGTGTGCACTGGGGTGAGTGGGGCACAGGTGGAAAAATAGCCAACTATTTATGTGAAGCTTACAATATTCCAGATAATGTTCTAAGTTGTGTGTGTGTGTGTGTGTGTATATATATGTGAGTATATACATATATGTGTGTGTATATATATGTGTGTGTATACACACACACACACACACACACACACACACACACTATAAATGACACATCATGTGTCAAAGCTGAAGCAGTCTTAAGTGGACACTACCATTCTAGCAACGTAAAGCTCTAAATGTCAGGAAGTATATAGTAAATTCAATTAAAAAAATGCAAAATCCAGCACAATCCTCTTTTCTGTGAACTTTCCACCTGGGACTAAAGGGTTTCAATGACACTGACTTGAGATATTTGGCTGTGGTATGCTTGATGCTCTGTTGGATATCTACCCTGCGAAGTGAATTTTCCCGAGCAAAGATTCAGAAGTTCCTCCATGTTCTCCTTCTTGTCATTTTTCCTCGGTTGACATTTTTCAGCCTGAGATGTAAACTTCCCGGTACACAAATCCAACAGCTCATCCATGTTGGCATCCATGGCATTCTCATCCATACTAGCCAACGGCAACCGAGGCTTCAGATCTTGGTACTGATTCCTGTGGTTTCTAACATTTAAGAACCTATGAGCAAAATGAATAGTGTAAGACATTCTCCAGAGGAGGTGCAAAGTGGTGAATGAAAAACTCTGAATTCATTTCCAACACCAAAGTTAGAATCTAAATCTCAAACCAGAACACAAAAGACTCAACGTTTAGCTTCATACTATTTTTGTTTTTATTTTTAAAGTTTAGCCTCATATTAATCTAAAAAGAGTGGGGAACATTTTCTGAAAGAATAAAATGCTATTTCAAAAGGTAAAGTGTAAAGGATAATTTCTGGCTTCAGATGATACCAGAGTAGGACTGGGTATTTTGTTGTGTGACGTGCTAGCAGTCTGAATTCTCAGTCTTACCCAATGATCACAGCAGAGTAGGATACACACAGGGAAATCTGATGCCCTCATAAGATCTCTGTATTACAAGTAAGAAGAGATCAAAGGTTCAGAATGCCAGCAAGAGCTATTTACATTTTTCTTTTCTGGACAGACTGTTCAAGCTTGTAGAATGTAATCCTAATGGTCTGTACACCTTCTCTTTCTCAGAAGAGAAAAGCACAGATGGAGTGACAGAAGCTCACTTTATTTTTAACAAAATTAAGCAGTACCCAGCACCATTCCCACCCACAGAAACATAAAACTACCTACCCATCTGCATCCAACAGTTGGCTCTGAGTGTCATCTTCTAAACAGAACTGGAAGTCTTCTGCTCCTAGGAAAAGTGTCTTGGGCTCTGGGGAGGCGTTATACAGATCCTGGGAATCCTCTATGGGGAGTGAAGGCTCAGACAGTTTCCCTGAACTCTGGCACCAAAATGAAAACAAACAATAACAAAACATTTTGCAAAAGTCATTCAGTGTCATGACAACAACAGAAGTTGCTTTTTGCGATATTTCTTCTACCCTCAGGCAATTGTAATTGAGGAGGACAATGCATGGCCAAGAGAAGCTTAAAAGGACTTGACCTCCAGAAAGCAAGAGTGGTGGATAAAGCTTGTTTTTAATACACTAAGGGGGTGGATTTTTAAATCTGAACACATAAGCTCAGTACCAAGGTGTGGGAGTTAGTTGGCTGGGACACACTTTATTTAGCAATGTGGGAAGCAAAGGGAAGAGGAGATTAGAAAAACTCTTACCACCTCACCTTAGAGGCTGAGCTGACCAAACTAGCTCGAAAGAGCCCCGGGGATGGAGATCTGAATCCTCCTGCTGTAGGGAAAAAACTGGTCCCACGGCCTGTTTGTTTGTTGCAAGGCTGATAGGATGGAATTGTGGAGCCAATCAGCTCAAAGCTGCTATTGTGGCTGCTCTCTTTTGTTAACAATGAACATGAATCATCTTCATCTAAAGAAAGAGAAATACTTTTTTAGTATAAGATTACAGAAATAAAGATGGATTTATCTAGGAAAGAGATGAGGATGAAACTCACAGATTAAATTTACAGGCAAAACTGGGTGTGGTGTTGCATGCTTGTAATTCCAGTACTTGAGAAGCTGGGACAGGATTGCAGGTGCATGGCCAGCCTCAGCAATTTGTGAGGCCCTCTGAAACTTAGTGAGACCCTGTTTCAAAATTAATAAAAAATAGGCGAGGGATATAGTTCAGAAAATTCAACTTCCAGTACAAAAAAACAGTTAATAGGCAAACCCTTCAAGTTATAGGTTCAAAATCTATAAGTTAAAAGTAAATTGTAGAGCTGGGTGTAGTGGTGCATGCCTGAAATCCCAGTAATTGGGAGTGTGATAGGAGCATTGTAGTTTCAAGGACAGCCTCAGCAAGTAGTGAGACTCTCAACCTTCAGAGACTGTTTTGAAATAAAACTAAAACATAGGACTGGGGATGTAACTCAGAGGTAGAATGCCCCTGGGTTCAATTTCCAATATATCTCTCTCTCTCTCTCTCTTTCTCTCTCTCTCTCTCTCTCTCTCTCTCTCTCTCTCTCTCTCTCTCTCTCTCTCTTACACACACACACACACACACACACTAAATTATAGTACTAGGAAAGCAAATTATATACTTCCCTTTGCTTTGATTTACATATAGAAATATTTCATGTTTCACTCAATAAATACACACTCACTAAGGATCTGCTATCTGTTCACAGCTCATTATAAAGAAATACATGTAAGTTTTCTAAAAACAAACCAAGAAAAAAAAATTCGAATTCAAACTTCTCTCATTACCACATGTAATACTGAAAGTCACTAGATTGAAAAAAATTAAATCTTTATGAAATTGTAGCCCTCAAGTATTGAGACAGAGCCCTCAGCTTTGTCTTTAAAATAATCCCAGCATTTGGGAGGCTGACAGGAAGATCACTTCGCAGCCTCAGCTATATATATATATATATATATATATATTTTTTTTTTTTTTTTTTTTTTTTTTTTTTGGTGGTACTGGGGGTAGAACCCAGAGGCTTTCTACCTCTGGGCTATACTCCCAGACCTTTTTTTATATTTTATTTGGAAACAGGGTCTCACTAAGTTGCTGAGAGCCTCACTAAGCAGTTAAGGCTGGCTTCGAACCCGTGCAATCCTCCTGTCTCAGCCTCCCAAGCACGGTGATTACAAGCGTGCGCCACCACGCCTGGCAGCCTCAGCTATTTAATGAGGCCGTTTGCAACTCAGTCAGACCCTATTTCTAAGTATAGAATAAAATCAGGGCTGGGACCAGGCACAGTGGCGCACGCTTGTAATCCCCACGCTTGGGAGATGGAGACAGGAGGATCGCACAGGTTCGAAGCCAGCCGGGCTGGCTTAAGAGACCCTGTTTCCAAATAAAAAATGTATAAAAATAGGTCTGGGAGTGTAACCCGGAGGTAGAAGGGTTTCCAGGAACCCTAGTACCACCAAAACAAACAAACAAACAAGAAAAATCAGGGCTGGGGGTGTAGCTCAGAGGTAGAATGCCCCTGGGTTCCAACCCTAGTACCACCAAAAATAAAAAATAAAAAAAATAAAAATTATTTTTGGCTAAAAGCAAAATGAAAAGAATAAAGTTTCTTCAGTTTCTCCCTTAGATGTAAGCAAAAAAGCAGTCTAAAAGATAAGACAGCACAAGGCTCACTCAGACATAAACAAGGCAGTCACCCTGGACAGCTTAGGGTTTCCCAGCACAAGCTCTCTCAAATATAAACAAAGGAGTGATGAGAAGAAAATAAATGTAATGATTGATATGATGATTAACTGCTTGTTCTGCTGCTGTCATCATGCTTATACTAGAAAATGTACATCTCATGCCTACCCCTCCCCCAATAGGTAACCAAAAGCATAAAAGAGCTTGTGTGTTCAGTGATTGGGGCTCCGACCCAAAGCACTGCCTGCTGAGCCTTCACTAGTGAATAAAGGAAGCTGCTTCCAACTCCAGTCTCTGTTTCCTGACTTTGGGCACCTAGTCTTCCTGCAACAGTATCAAAGATAGAGAACCAGAGAAAAGTTCAGTATCAGAATTAATACTTACCCAGTTTGCTAGGCTGTTTGCCTGAGTTTTCATCTGTTTCTGATTTTTCTTCAGTAGGAAAGTAACTATAAAATAAAATGGTCAATTATTTCTGTATCTGTTTGTACCTTGGTTTTTTGGGTACTGGGGACTGCACCCAGGGGTGTTCTACCACTGAGCTACATCCCTGGCCTTTTTTATTTTTATTTTGAAACAGGTTTTTTTTTTTTTTTTTTTTTTTTTTTTTGGTACTGGGGATGAAACTTAGGGGCATTGCACTGGGGATATTTTTTGGTACTGGGGATGGAACTTAGGGGCATTAATTTTTAGGGGCCAGCCCTAATTTTTATTTTTTTTATTTTCTTTTAATAGGGTCTCACTGAGTTGCAAAGGGCCTCAGTAAACAGCTGAGGCTGTCTGCAAACTGCGATCCTCCATTCTGGTCTCAGCCTCCTGAATGCTGGGATTACAAAAGTGTGTACCACCATGCCGGCCCTGAAACAGGGTCTTGCTAAGTTGCCAAGGCTGGCCTGGAACCTGAAATTTTCATAACTCGGCCTCTCAAGTACTGGGATTACAAGTGTGTATCACCATGACTACTGACCTGTTCTCTACTTCTTACTACAGGGGCCAATTCAAGAGAATTTTATATTTCCTTAGAGAAAATTACATACCCCATCTTGGAAGAGTTGTCCTTAAACAGAAGTAAGGTAGAGTCTGATGACAGTGGCTTGGGAACAGAGAGGTCAACTGACTTGCCAGTTTCACTACTGCCATCAATATTTTCTTTATCTATTTCTTTCTCTTCTTTGGCTTCAATGTCTTCACTTTCAAGAAGAAATTCTGCAATCTTTACCAATCATGCACCCCAAAACAAAACAATACAAGTTAAGTCAAAAACTCTAAAAGCAAATCCACTATTAGCTTGAAATATGGCTACTTGGTTACAGGTCACATTTTATATCTGAAAAGGTAAAGCTAAAAGAAGTTCAGTCTGACTATTATCATCATTAATATAATTTTCCCTGACAATTTTATTAAAGCTTTTTTGTGTGGGGATACTGGGGATTGAAACCAGGGGTGTTCTAATTCTGAGCCACAACCTCAGCTTTTTATATTCTTTTATATTTTTTTTGTTTTTGAAAAAGAGTCTTGCTAGGTTGCTGAGAGTCTATGTTGGTGAAGCTGACCTTGATCCTGTGATCCTCCTCTCTGAGCATCCCAAGTACTGGGATTACAAGCATGTGCCACCACACCCAGCTAAACTTTAACTGTGTGTGTGTGTGTGTGTGTGTGTGTGTGTGTGTGTGATGTTGGGAATTGAATCCAGGGGCATTCTACCTCTGAGCTAGACACCCAGACCTTTTTATTTATTTATTTAGTGGTACTGAGGACTGAATACAGAAACATTCTACCCCAGCTCTATTTTATTTATTTATATTTATTTGTGGCACTGGGTATTGAACTCAGAGGCATTTTACCTCTGAGTTACACCCCATCTTTCTTTTTTTTTATTTTGAAATAGGGTCTCACTAGGTTGATGAGTCTACTTGGTGAGGCTGTCCTCAAACCTGCAGTCCTTCTGTCTCAGCCTCCCAAGTACTAGGAGTACAGGCATGTGCCACTGCACCTGGCTGCGTTATTTTTAAAATATGAAAACTAAGTGGTAGAATCCAAGGATACAGCTTTGTGGATCGCAGGTGTTAATGGTGTTAAAAGAACTAAATGTACTAAGATTTAGGTACATATGAAGTAGCTACCTTTATCTACATCCCTAAGATTTCTTATACAATTGAAAATGCTTATTACACTCTTATTTCAATCTGGTTTTCTCTTTCTCTTATTCATCATGACCAAGTAACAAAACAGAATTGTCAGAACCTCCTGATTGCCTTCTTCCTCCTCTTCTTCCTCTTCTTTCTCCTCCTCTTCTAGTTCTTCCTTTTCCTCCTCCTCTTTCTCATCTTCTTCAGACTCATCTGTCATTTCTTCCTCCTCTTCCTCCTCTTCCTCAAATCCATCTTCATCATCTAATTTAAACAATGCTTGGCGCTTCTGGCGCTCCTCAAACCTTCGAAGTTTCATTGCCTCTTGCAGTTTAGCTTTTAGCACCTGCAGCTTTTCACCTATACAAAAGTATGTTAAAATGTTTTAGACATAATCATCAACTATATAACACAATAATTAAATATGCAGTTTAGGCAATTCCAAAAGTGTTCTAATCAAAAACCAAAAGGAAAATCAAGGACTTTATTTTGCCATTTTAATACATGGTAATTATTATGAAATGAAATATTAAAACAAACAAAAAGACCTTTCACACCCAGGGATTTAAAAAATAATTGCTTAAAAAGAGGGAGAAGGAGCTGGCCTTGGTGGCACAAGCTTGTAATCTCAGCATTAGTGAGGCTGAGACAGGAAGGTCATGGTTCAAGGACAGCCTCAGCCATTACTTAGTAAGGCCCTTTGCAAATCAGTGAGACCCTGTTTCAAAAATAAAGAATAAAGCCAAGCACGTTGCCGCAGTTTGTAATCCTGGCGCTTGGGAGGTGGAGACAGGAGGATCACGCAGGTTCAAAACCAGCCTCTCTGGTTTAAGAGACCCTGTTTCCAAAAAAATATATAAAAATAGAGCCGGGCGTGGTGGTGCACGCTTGTAATCCCGGCGCTTGGGAGGCGGAGACAGGAGGATTGCGCAGGTTCGAAGCCAGCAGCGCTGGTTTAAGAGGGAGAAGGAATAAATATGCTTCAAAAGTCTCTGGCTTAGTAGCCATAAGGAAAACATCGATAAATTGACCTATATTACAGAAAAAGAACTCAAAAGTAAAACTGGAAGCTGAACATGGTGGCATGTGCTTGTAATCTCAGGATTTAAGAGGCTGAGACCAGAGGATCGCGGTTCACAGACAGCTTCAGCTACTTAGTGAGGCCCTCCAAAACTTAGTGAGACCCTGTTTCAAGATAAAGAATAAAAAATAGGGCAGGGGGTTTAGCTCAGAGGTCAAATGCCCCAGGGTTCCATGCCCAGACCTGTCTCAGCTTCCCAAGTGCGGGCATTACAAGCATGCGCCACCATGCCCGGCTTTTTATTCTTTATTTTCAAACAGGGTGTCACTAAATTGCACAGGGACTCACTAAGTAGCTGAGGCTGGCCATGAACCTGCAATCCTCCTGGTCTCAATCTCCCAAGTATTGAGATTACCAGATGTGTCACCATACCCAGTTCTAAACCGTGTATCTGAGCGCCAGAGTTGGATGTTCTGGATTGGACCATTGCTCCTACTAATTAGTAACTATAAACCGGAATAAGGGGCTTATGTGGTCAGCATATCAATCAGTATTCTCATGTATAAAAAAAGGATGTTAATGTTATTTTACTTCATGTACTTCATGAGGTTGTAAAGATTAAATAAGATAAAAAATGGAAAGCAGCTAGAATAGCATTTGGTAGAGAGTAAATGTTTAATGCCACAGGCATACACACAAAACAGAATATGCATAAAAGTTTTCCTACAAGGACATACAATCACCTTTGTGAAGACTATTTTTTCTTTTCTTCTCTTTTCTTGGTACTGAACTGATCCCAGGGATATTCTAGCTCTAAGCTACATTCCTACCCCTTTTTTAATTTTTAAAATAGGGTCTCCCTAGTTGGGTATAAGGGTGCACGCCTCCCAGTATTTGAGAGGCTGAGACAGAAAGATTGCTACTTAGGCCCTCTGCAACTTAGTAAAACTCTCAAAATAAAGAATAAAAAATAATAGGGCTGGGGGTGTAGCTCAGAGGCAAAATGCCCGAGTTCAGTCCCTGGTAAAAAAAGGAAGGAAGGAAGGCAGGCAGATGTATTTCTATCTTTTTAATAAACTTCTTTAAAGCTTAAAAAAAAACAAACCCTCAAATACCTGGTTTTGTGTGGCTAGCTCCATCCAGCTTCTCGGCTGCCAAGGTCACCGGCACCACATCTGCCTTCAGCTCTTCCTTCCCATCAGTGCCCAATTCCTTCACGATGATGTTCACGCTGACTGTCTGGCCGGCCCTGGACCTGACTGCTGGACTTGCATGCTTCCAGAAGCGCTGCTTCAAGGCCTCCAGTTCTAAACCCAAACACCAACCCGCTGGTCAGTTTGCATGCTTAAGCTCTTGCCTTTAAGATTACAGTTAAGAATTAGAAGTTATCTAGCTCAACAGTGTTGAGGAAGACATCACACACGAGAAAAAGCAAAAGTCCTTTGCTTGCTAATACCTGCGTCAAATACATAAAACCTAACGCAAACTAATGGACCACCTCAAATGTTCTCCCAATATATCTATATCTATATATAAATATATATAGATACATATAAATCTATGATCCTCCTGTCTCACCCTCCTAAGTACAGGTGTCTGCCACTATGCCCACCATAAATATAGAAAATTCTTTCTCGGTGTGGTGGTGCATGCCTGTAATTCCAGTATTTGGGAGGCTGAGAAGAGGATCCCAGGTTCAAGGCCAGCCTCAGCAATTTAGTGAGACTGTGTTTCAAAACACAAAATAAGGCTTTTTTCCCAGTATTAAGCTGCTAAGAAAAAATATTTAGCGGAGTATGATGGTACACGCCTGTAATCCCAACACCTGGGAGCCTGAGACAGGAGGATTGCAGGTTCAAAGCCAGCCTTAGTAACTTACAAAGGTGCTCAGCAACTTAGTGAGATCCTGTTTCCAAAATAATAATAAATCGCTGGGCGTGCTGGCGCACGCTTGTAATCCCCGCGCTTGGGAGGCGGAGACAGGAGGATCGCGCAGGTTCGAAGCCAGCCGTGCTGGCGTAAGAGACCCTGTTTCAAAAATATAAAATAGGTCTGGGAGAGTAGCCCAGAGGAAGAAGGGCTTCCAGGAACCCCAGTACCACCAAAAAAAAAAAAAAAAAAAAAAAAAATAATAATAATAATAATAATAATAATGATAAATAATAACAACGATGATGATGATGATGATGATAGGGCTGAAGATGTAGCTTGGAGGTAGAATGCCTCTGGGTTTCATCCCCAGCACCACACACAAAAAAAGCTTAAACCTCAACTATTCATGAGTTTAATTTGTCATGGCTTTCCATCTTCTTTTGAAGGGGGTTACTGGGGATTGAACCCACAAGCATTCTACCTCCAATCTCTACTCTCAGCCCGATTTTATTTATTTGGAAACAAGGTCTCACTAGGTTGCCGAGAGCTTCTCTAAGTTGCCAAGGCTGTCTTTGAACTTGTGATCCTCCTGTCTCAGTCTCCCAAGTATTGGGATTACAGGCATGTGCAACCACGCCAGCCGCCTTCTTTTTTTCAGTTACCTATTTTGTACACTTAATTGTTGGTAATTTATTGAATATAGGCAAGATAAAAAAATAAAAATAAAAACCAATCCAGTCTGTGATGTAACAGGTTGGAAAAAGTTTTTTATTGAAATCATTAAACTAGTGTAAGCAGCATATCAGAAAGAAAATCCCACTTTAGGCAGCACCAGTACCAGAGACCCAACTAGTATAAGTGGATGCAGTTTGCTCAGTGCTCCAATGCAATAGCGCCTTTCCCCTCTTCCTTGTCCTTTATCCCTCAGCCAGCTGCTACCTGGCACCATCCCCTACCTACTCCACTGAACATTTCATACCATTGTGAAATCTGTAGTGAGAGCGCCGGCTGGGAAGAGCTGGCAGTAATAAAGAGAACAGAAATGAAAAACAGAAAGGCTGCTTTGGGAACGAGGGGCACTGGATATTTTCACATGGCCTTCTCTTTTCCATGACAAAATGTCTAAGGTCTCCAAGTTTGTTTGTTTGTTTTTTTAACTGAAGGTCGAACCCAGAGGCATTCTACCTCTGAGCTACACCCTCAGCACTATTTTTATTTATTTATTTATTTATTTATTTATTTATTTATTGGTACTAGGACTTGAACCTAGAGGCATTCTAGCTCTGATCTACACCCCCAGACCAATTTTATTTATTTGGAAATAAGGTCTCACTAGGTACCTCACTAAGTTGTCAAGGACAGCTTTGAACCTGTGACCCTCCCGTCCCAGCTTCCCATCACTAGAATCACAAGCATGCCTCACCATACCCAGCTTAATTTTTCATTTTGCAACAAGTGTCTCACTAAGCTGCTGAGGGTCTTGCTAAGTTGCTGAGACTGGTTCCTCCTGTCTCAGCCTCCCAAGTACTGAGATTACAGGCATGTACCACAATGCCTGGCTTTTTTATTTTTTATTTTATCATGCTAGGGATCAAACCCAGGGCTTTGCATATGCTAGAAAAATGCTCTGCCACTAAGCTGTATCTCAGGCCTTCACCAGGCTCTATTCTAGCTCAAGTCTCAAGAAATGGTCTCATTCCCATTTTTCTGTCCAGGAATAGAGTTAGAGGTAGCCAGTACTCCCCACACTACCTCCAGGAACATGAGTAATATATATCTAACACCACAAGGTTTAAATCTACATGTATTTTCTCATTAAAATCTTATTCTGTAGATGTAAGAAAATTGCTGCTCCTAATGCCTTTAATCTTAACCCCTTTCAATGTATCCACCACATCAGCTCCTAGATTGAATTTCCTCAAATGAGTATCTGGATAATTTCCCATGTCAAAAAATTTTTCAATGGTCCTCTACTAACAAAGAGCTAAAGTCTAACTAAGCAGGGCCTCACAGTCTTGCAGAATCTAGGCTCTGATCACCACTCCAATTACAATCATCACTGCCAGCCAGAACTCCTTGTTTCCTATTATCCCTGTGTCTTCTGCAGTTCAGTCTCCTCCACCAAGAAAGCCCTTCCTTACCTCTCTGCCTCGGCACCTCAGCGTTCAGGACTCCACACCTTCCAGAAACTTCCCTAACTCCACAGTCTAAGTAAGCTATCCTTCCTCGAGGTTGCCCATGCACCCCTCACAAGGGCACACTGTGTATGTGTGGGTGTGGGTATATGTAGCTGGAGATTAAACTCAAACCTGTGATCCTCCTGTCTTAGCCTTCCAAGTACTGGGATTATAGCAGTTCGACACCATGCCTGGCTGAGCCTCGGTTTCCTCATTTTGTGAAATAATATTTGGGACTATGAGAATTAAGAAAGATAAACAATAAAGAATCTATTAAGTGTGGTAGCTGGGCATGCTAACACACACCTGTAATCTTAGCTACTCTGCTACGCAGGAAGCTCAGGTAAGAGGACTGCAAGTTCAAAGCCAGCACAGGCAACTTAGCAAAAACCTGTTTCAAAATAAAATTTTAAAGCCGGGCATGGTGGTGCATGCTTGTAATCCCCGCGCTTGGGTGCCTGAGACAGGTGGATCGCACAGGTTCGAAGCCAACCTCAGCTGCTTAGTGAGGCTCTCAGCAACTTACTGAGACCCTGTTTCCAAATAAAATAGAAAATAGGGCCGGGAGTATAGCCCGGAGGTAGAAAGCCTCTGGGTTCCACCGCCAGTACCATAAATAAATAAATAAATAAATAAATAAATAAATAAATAAATAAAAATTAAAAAGGGCTGGGATGTGGCTCAGCACACAGACCCTGGGTTCAATTCCTACCACCACTAAAAAGAAAAAATGCTGGGTGTGGCAGTGCAGTTTGTAATCCCAGTACTTGGGAGGCTGAGACAGGAGGATCACAGGTTTGTACCAGCCTTAGCTACTTAGTGAGGCCTTCCACAACTTAGTGAGACCCTGTTTCAAGATAAAGAATAAAAAATAGGGCTGGGGTGTATCTCAGAGGTAGAATGCCTCTAGGTTCAATCCTCAGTACTGCAAAAAGGAAAAAAAAGAAAAAAGAAAGTGAATGTATTAATGCAAAATATGGTAGATACTCAAGAAAATGTTTTTTCCCTTTCCACTCAACATAGGACTGTTTACATAACAAAATTTAACAGTGTTTAATACAGTAACAAAAAATGTGTCTTCAGCCAGGCATGGCACATGTTCTACCACATGTACATGTACTTGGGAGGCTGAGACAGGAGGATGGTAGGTTTGCAGCCATCCTCAGCTACTTAGTGAGGCCCTTTGCAACTCAGTGAGACTCTGTTTCAAAATAAAAAATGAGAGGTAGAATGCCCCTGGGTTCCATTCCCAGTACCACACAAAAAAAGTGTCTTCTCCACCTCTTAATCTGTTCAGATCAAGCGTCTTTGCTAATGCAGCTAGGCTAGTTCTGTTACACAACCTCTCACAAACACCTCCAGCTCCAACCAAATTGCCTTTTTGTACATCCCAAGAATGTCTCTACCTGCACAAAGTTTACTCACTAAATAAAGATGTAGTGGATCACAATCACAATAGCAAATGCCAAACAATAAGCTGCTAGATCAAGGACAGTCTTATGTAAACAATTTTATTCAGTAGCCACTATTTAAGTGGTTTTTTTTTTGTGTGTGTGGCAGAACTGGGGTAGAACCCAGGGTCATTCTACCTCCAAGCTACATTCCCAGCTCTTTTTTTTTTTTTTTTTGTAGTACTAGGGATTGAACCTAAGGACATTCTATCTCTGAGCTACACCCCCAGCACTATTTTTTTATTCATTATTTTGAAACAGGGTCTCACTAGCTGAGGCTGGCTGAGAGCCTTCGATCTTCCTGTCTTAGTCTCCCAAGTACTGGGATTACAAGTGTGTGCCATACACCCAGTTCAATTTTTTTTTCCTTTATTTTGAAACAGGGTCTCACTAAGTTGCAGAGGCCATAAGTAGCTGAGGTTGGCTGTGAACCTGTGATCTTCCTGTCTCAGCCTCCAAGTATTAGAATTATATACTCCTGGGTTCAATTCTCAGTACCACAAAAATAAAAAAAAAATTTTTTTTAATTCCCTGTTCTTTTTTCTTCCTTTTCCCTTCCTTCCTTCCTTCCTTCCTTCCTTCCTTCCTTTTTTTTTCTTTCTTTTTTTTTTTTTTTTTTTTTTGTGGTGCTGGGGATAGAATCCAGAGGCTTTCTACCTTTGACTATACTCCCAGACCTATTTTCTATTTTATTTGGAAACAGGGTCTCACTAAGTTGCTGAGAGCCTCACTAAGTAGCTGAGGCTGGCTTTGAACCTGTGCGATCCTCCTGTCTCAGCCTCCCAAGTATTGGGATTATAAGCATGTACCATCACACCCGGCTTCGGCTTCTTTTTTCTTTTTGTGGTACTAGGGATTGAACTTAGGGGAATTCTACCTCTCAGCTATACCCCCAGCCCTATTGTATTCTTATTTGAAATAGCATCTCACTAGATCGGTGAGTCTCACTACTTGCTGAGGCTGTCCTCAAACCTGCAATTCTCCCGTCTTAGGCTACTGGGATTACAAGCATGTGTCATCAAGCCCAACCTCTTATTTTTTGTTTTGAAACAGGGTCTCATTAAGTTACTGAGGGCCTTGTTAAATTGCTGAGGCTGGCCTCAAACCTGTAATCCTCCTGTTTCATCCACCCAAGTACTAGGATTACAGGTATGTCACCATACCCGGCTTTTCCTTTTTTTCTGATAATTTCCAACTACCAAAGACATACAGTCAGGCTGGACATGGTGACACATGGTTGTAATTCCAGTACTTGGGAGGCTGAGACTGGAGGTTTGCAGGTTCATGGCCAGCCTCAGCAATTCAGTGAAGCCCTCTGCAACTTAGTGAGACAGTTTAAAAATGAAAGAATAAAATAAGGCTGGGAGTGAAACTCAGAGGTAAAATATCTCTGGGTTCAAACTCCAGTAAAACACACACACACACACACACACACACACACACACACACACACACAAAACCAGTCACTTCTCCATTTCCATGGGTTCTGCATCTGCAGATTCAACCATGCTCAAATAAAAAATATTTGAAGCCAGGCAGACTGTGCATGCCTGTAATCCCAGTACTTGGGAGGTTGAAACAGGAGGATTAGAAGTTTGAGGCTAGTCTCAGCAACTTGGGAAAAATCTCAGCAACTTAGTGAAACAGGGCTAGCTCAGAGGTGGATTGTCCTTGGGTTCAATCACCAGTACCAAAAAGAAAAAGAAAAAAAAACTTGGAAAAAAAATTGCATCTGTACTGAACATGTATAAACTTTTTCTTGTCCTTATTCCCTAAACAATACAGTACAACTATTTATGTAACATTTACATATTTTAAGTAGTGTAGAGATTATTTAAAGCATATGGAAGTATGTTAATATACAAATATTATGCCATTTTATTTATTTATTTATTTATTTATTTTTTTTTTTTTTGGTGGTACTGGGGTTCCTGGAAGCCCTTCTACCTCCGGGTTACACTCCCAGACCTATTTTATATTTTTGAAACGGTCTCTTACGCCAGCGTGGCTGGCTTCGAACCTGCGCGATCCTCCTGTCTCCACCTCCCAAGCGCGGGGATTACAAGCGTGCGCCACCACGCCCGGCGTATATGCCATTTTATTTAAAGGACTTAAACATCCACAGATTTTGGTGTCCTGGGAAGAGGGACCTGGAACCAATTCCCTTTCCATAGAAAATATCACCCCTTTCTCCCTTGCATTACTGCTATTTGTGCACTTCTTATCTCTGATAAGATGCTCTGAGCATAAGCATCTTAAGTGAAGGATAAATGTCAGATACTTCTTGGTGTGCCCACACTAACTTGCAGATAGTTACTGGTTGAGTGAGTGGGGGAAAAAAGAAATTCAGTTTTGCAGACAATTTAAATGAACTAATTTGTTTCTCTTTAGCTGTGAAAAACAGAATTTTTATTTATTTATTTATTTATTTTTTTGGTGGTACTGGGGTTCCTGGAAACCCTTCTACCTGCAGGCGACACTCCCAGACCTAGTTTATATTTTCTTATTTGGAAACAGGGTCTCTTAAGCCAGTGAGGCTGGCTTCGAACCTGCACGATCCTCCTGTCTCCGCCTCCCAAGAGCAGGGATTACAAGCGTGCGCCACCACGCCCAGCGCTGAATAATATGTTTATGAATGACTTAAGATCTGACTTAGGAATAGAGAAAAACTTAGGTGTTCTGGTTGAAAAGGAAGAAATAAATACAGAGTATGATAGCAATGTACCTCTTTTGTAATTAAGTATCAAGGGGCTTCTGTTTTAAACAAGGTCTACATCATTCTGATATGCTGCCAAATTTACATAAAAGGAATTCTGCTCATATCTGGTACCTCTGCAGGGCAAGATCATGTGTGATTATTGGTTTCTCCTGTGTTCCCTGCCCTTTACAGGGGCAAAAAATAGCAAGTTGATGGGGTAAATCGTGCCGGGGCAGCTCCCCACAGTGTACAGGGTTGCCTACCTCTGTTTATTTCAGGCTCATCAAGTATCACAAAGGAATCTTCATCAGCACCCAGACGCGGCTTAACGGAAACATCCACTCCCAACTGCTTAAGTCTGTCCAGAGTAAACTTTCTTACTTTTTCGGGTGGCATGGCTGCTGGCTGAGCTTGCTGCATGGGTTCTTCCACTTTCTCATCTACTCCTCCAGTTTGTTTTAGGTCATCTTGTCCCTCCAGACCATGAGATTCAGACGCCACAATCCCTGCAGTCTGAGACTCCTCACAGGCCTTGTTCCTGAAGGAACTGGATTCCTGTGGTGACACCGAGCTCTCCCCGAGTGAAGGGTTAGCATCAGTCTGCTTCTGTTGATCCTGAATCTCTAGCTCTTCACTTTTGCCTGTATCTTTATCACAAGCCTCATCTAATCCAGAAGTAATGTGAGGTTCCTTTGAAACCACAGGGAGCGTGTTCATTTCTTTTTCATATCCTGTACCAACTGTCCGCTCAAAACCTTTGCTATGGTGGGCACTATTCACTGTAGCTGTATTTGCAGTATCTAGGATTTCTTTGTGATGATACTTAGATGACCTAGAGAAGGGAAAAGGAGGCAGCATTGAAAATTATCCAAAATGTGAAACATTCTCATCCCTTAACACATAATGAATCAGTTAAATCCGTTTTAAGAGAGTGAGGACTCTGAACTTTTTACACTAGATGTTTTGTAGCTACAAAACTGAAGTCAACGAAGACTACAATCAACAAGGAGAGAAAGTTCTTACTTTAGTAGTGCCATGGCATTCCCCTGGCAAGTGGGCCTGGGTTTACGTTTGAAGAAGTCATGAATACTTTTATTCTCAGGCATATGATAAGGAAGATTAAGTGCAGACTCTAAAAAAAAAATGGAATAGAACAAGCAAATATAGAGACCGTACATGCCATTTCATATTCAGTTAACAAAACACTATAACCAAATCTAGAACCACAAATAGAAAACAATCTTGCTTTTAACAAAGGCAGGAGCTAACTACAAGAGGTTCTTGAAGACCAGTGGCTTTTATAACTAAAGGTGAGCCAGGCACTGAGGTGCATGCTTATAATTCCAGTACATGGGAGGTTCCAGATCAGCCTGGACAACTTAGAGACCTTGTCCCAAAATAAAAAAGGGCTGGTTCAGTGGTAGAGTGCCCCTAGGTTCAATCCTCAGTACCATGAATAAAATTAAATGTGAAATCAGAACAATCCAGAAAGCTAGGGTTGGGCGTGGTGGCGCACCCGTGTAATCCCAGCATTCGGGAGGCTGAGACCGGAGGATCGCGGTTCGTGGACAGCCTCAGCTACTTAGTGAGGCCCTCCGCAACTTAGTGAGACCCTGCTTCAAAATAAAGAATAAAAAATAGGGCTGAGGGTGTAGCTCGGACGTCGAATGCCTCTAGGTTCCATCACCAGTACCAAACAACGCGCACACACACACACACACACACACGCACACGCACACGCACGCGTGCACACACACACACACACACACACACACACACACACATCCTGAAAGTTCTACTGCCACTGTAGTTTTAGAATTTTTTCAGTTTACATTAATATCCCAAGGCTTTAGAACAATGGCCATTCACCAAGATCAATTCTAAACTTGCTATTAGAGTTCACATTAAGTTTTATTTATTTATTTATTTATTTATTTTGGTGGTACTGGGGTTCCTGGAAGTCCTTCTACCTCCGGGCTACACTCCCAGACCCATTTTTACATCTTTTTTTATTTGGAAACAGGGTCTCTTACGCCAGCGTGGCTGGCTTCAAACCTGCGCGATCCTCCTGTCTCCGCCTCCCAAGCGCGGGGATTACAAGCGTGCGCCACCACGCCCGGCTCTCACATTAAGTTTTAAAACAAGAAAATCCCCAACATTCAAGTGGAGCTAACAAAAAATACTGTGATTCCCTTAAACCTTGCTGTACTGGTCTGCATTACCTCGAATAAGGCGCTGCGTCTCACTATGCAGTTTTTTTAATGCTTCTTTGCTTAACTTGGCTGCCTTTCTTTCCTTAAAGAAAACAAAGTGAGACTATATTAATGGTATTATTGAGAAGGACAGATACTCATTCCAAGGGTTGGCTCTCTCCAGGAAAACAGAAAGATGGGCCTGCTGGTGCACACCTGTAATACCAGCGCTTGGGAGGTTGAGACAGGAGGAACACAGGTTCAAGACTAGCCTCGGAAACTTAGCAAGACTCTCAGCAACCTAGTGAGACTCTGTTTCAAAACAAAAAAATTATCCAGGACTGGTGGCACATGCCTGTCATCCCAGTACTTGGGAGGCTGAGACAGGAGGATCATAGGTTTGAGGACAGCCTCAGCAAGTAGTGAGACTTTCACCAACCTAGCAAAACTGTTTCAAAATAAAAATAAAATAGGGCTGGATGTATAGCTCAGAAGTAGAATGCCTCTGGGCTCAATCTCTAGTACCAAAATTTAAAAACATAAAAATAAAAACACTGTGGGGATCACAGGTTTGAGGACAGCCTCAGCAATAAAATAGGACTATCAGCAACCTAGTGAGACCCTATTTCAAAGAAAGAAAGAAAAAGACAGAGAACAGGAGAAGGAATAGTAACCACTAATAATACAGTACAATATAACTCAAGGAGCTCATTTATTTATTTATAAATCTCAGAAAACTAATTCAATCCAATCCATATATGTGTTCCTACTATGTGCAAAGAAATATGTTGGATGTTGGAGAATAGAATAAACAAGATAAAATATTTATCCTGGAAGCTCACAATCTCCTGTGGAAAGAAACAGATGTAACCAGTCACCATAGGGCTCTACCTTACCTTCTTCCCGGTGCCTTTTGATAACTCATTCTCTTCTCCAGATGAAAAGACCCCGCTCTCCAAGGATGATTCCTTTTTCTAAAAGAGATTGTAAGTAGATTATGAAGACAAAAACTAAACTCAAATAAAAGGATGTTTCTTAAAACATGCTACATTACAAACAATTATCAAATACAATTTTTTGTTTGTTTTTTGCAGTACTGGGGATGAAACGCAGAGGCATTCTACCTCCAAGCTACACCCTCAAACCTATATTTTATTCTTTTGAAACAGGGTCTCACTGAGTTGCAAAGGGCCTCATTAAATAGCTGAGGCTGTCCTTGAACCTGTGATTCTCCTGTCTTATCCTCCCAAATACTGAGATTACAAGCCTGTGCCACCACACCCAGCTCAAACACAATTATTATTATTTTTTTAAATTTTTGCAGTACCGTACCGGGGTTCCATGGAACCCAGGGGCATTTTACTTTGGAGTTATACCCCCAGCCCTATTTTTTAGTTTTTTTTATTTTTGAAACAGGGCCTCACTGAGTTGTGAAGGGCCTTGCTAAGTAGCTAAGGCTGTCTGCAAACTGTAATCCTCCAGTCTCTGCCTCCTGAATGCTGGGATTACACGCGTGCGCCACCACACCTTGCTTCAAACACAATTTTAAAACATGCAGCATCCTATTACACTTAGAAAACAAAAAAAGGCTTTTTTCTTTTTTGGCACTTGGGATTGAACCCAGGAGCATTCTACCACTGAACTACATCCCCAGCCCTTTTTTTATTTTGAGACAAAGTCTTGTTAAATTGCCCGAGCTGACCTGAAACTTGTGATCCCCTTCCCTCAACCTCTAGGGCAGCTGGGATTACAGGCATGTGCCACCACACCTGGCTCAAATTCAAACAGATCTAGCCCTGTGTGTGTGTGTGTTGTGGTGCTGGAGATTGAATCCAGGAGCATCCTAACTCCAGACTGTGTGTGTGTGTGTGTGTGTGTGTGTGTGTGTGTGTTGTGTGTGTATGTGTGTGTGTGTGTTCTAACTCCAGACCGTGTGTGTGTGTGTGTGTGTGTGTGTGTGTGTGTGTGTGTGTGTAAGTGCTAGGGATTTTTAAGTACACTCCCAGCCCTATTTTTTATTCTTTATTTTGAAGCAGGGTCTAAGTTGTGGAAGGCCTCACTAAGTAGCTTAGGCTGACCATGAATCTGTGATCCTCCTGTCTCAGCCTCCCGAATACTGGGATTACAACCGTGTGCCACCATGTTCTCCAGACCCATTTTTAAAAAAACTGTTAGCTGGGCGTGGTGGCGCACGCTTGTAATCCCAGCATTCAGGAGGCTGAGACCAGAGGATCACGGTTCACAGACAGCCTCAGCTACTTAGTGAGGCCCTCTGCAACTCAGTGAGACCCGGTTTCAAAATAAAGAACAAAAAATAGGGCAGGGGGTATAGCTCGGAGGTCGAATGCCCCTGGGTTCCATCTCCAGACCCGCAAAAAAAAAAAAAAAAAAAGTTATTATGCCGGCCATGGTGGCGCACACTTGTAATCCCTGCGCTTGGGAGGCTGAGACAGGAGGACTGCGCAGATTCAAAGCCAGCCTCAGCTACTTAGTGAGGCTCTTGGCAACTTAGTGAGACCCTGCTTCCAAATAAAATATAAATAGGTCTGGGAGTATAGCCCGGAGGTAGGAAGCCCCTGGGTTCCACCCCAGTACCACACACAAAAAAAATTATTATTATTATTTTGTGTTGCCGGGGATGGAATCCAGAGGCATTCGACTTTCAAGTTATACCCCAGCCTGGCTTTTCTTATTTGGAACCAGGATCTTACTAAGTTGCAGAGAGCCCAAGTTCCTGAGGTTAGCTGTGAACCTGTCATCCTCCTGTCTCAACCTCTCAAGAACTTGGATTAAAGGCATGAGTCACCATGACTGATTCATTTTATTTTTTATTCTGAAACAGGGTCTTTCTGAGTCACTGAGAGCTTCGTTAAATTGTGGAGGCTGGCCTTAAACCTGTAATCCTCCTGTCTTAGCCTCCCTATACTGGAATTATAGACATGGCCACCATACCCAGCTGGCCCTTCATTTTTTATACTTCTACTTACATATCTCCCTCAAGAGAGGCAATGACTTCCGGGGAGCTAAAGAAAATCCTAGAAAGGCCATATTTTGTTTGTTTGTTGTATAATGTTGGGGATCAAAGAACTCAGAACTTCATACATGGTAGGCAAGTGTTTTACTACTGAGCTACATCCCCATTCCTTTACTGAACTTTCATTAAAAGAGCCATAATAAAGTACCAGCTTTTTGTTTTGATTTTTGTGGCACTGGGGACTGACCTCAAGAATTCTACCTCTGAGCTACACGTCCAGCCCTATTTTATTTTTATTTAGAAACAGGGTCTTTCTAGATTGCTGAGAGGCTCACTATTTGCTGAGACTGTCCTCGAACCTATGATCCTCCTATCTCAGCCTCCCAAATACTGGGATTACAAGCATGAGCCACCACACCCAGCTAGTACTAGTTTTTTTTTTAAAAAGTTACCATGTCTATCACTTGTACTACAAGTTTCCCAAGTTAACAGCTGTAAAACATAAATCAATCCACAGGGTTTTCTTCAGTTAAAAAAATTTAAAGTTGCAACAGGGAATAAAAAAATAAGACAGATGTTACTTGGCTAGCTCTTACTGCAACAATGCTTTACTTGCCTTGTGGTTTTTTACTTTGCTTTTCACAGCTGCTCTTATCGATTCTAATGACTCTTCATCTTCCAGTGGGGAGTTATTCTCCTCCTCCAAACCTGTTTCGAAAAGGTCTTTGTCGGCAAGAAGACAGCCACTATCATTAAATGACTGTTCCACATCATTTTCCTGGATAATTCATACAGAAAAAGCATTATTCAATAATTTTAACATTTCATAAGTCCAACATTTCATAATTATATAGTTTTGTTTGGTACTGGGGATGGAACCCAGAGGCCTTCTACCTCCAAGCTACACTCCCCAGCCCAATTTTATTTCCTATTTGGAAAAAGGGTCTCACTAGGTTGCTGAGAGCCTCATTAAGTAGCTGAGGCTGGCTATGAACCGGTGATCCTCCTGTTTCAGCCTCCCAAATACTGGGATTACAAGCGTGCACTGCCATGCCCAGATTTATAGGGCTGTCTGAATCAGACAGCCAGACCTCCACCCCCGGAACTTTAAAAAATATTTTATTTTGAAAAAGGTCTCATTAGTAAGTTGTTGCTGAGGCTGGCCTTGACACTGCAATCCTGTCTCAGCGTCCCAAATTCTGGGATTACAGGTGAGTGCCACTATACCTGGCTCAAGCTATGATTTATTTTTTTCAGTACTGGGAACTGAATCCAGGGGCATTCTACCTCCCAACTACACTCCCAGACTATTTTTTAGTCTTTATTTCGAAACAGGGTTTCACTAAGCAGCTGAGGCTGACTGCGAACCTGCAATCCTCCTATCTCAACCTCCCAAGTAGTGGGATTTCAAGAATGTGCCACCATTCCTGGATATGACTCCCCCCCCCCCAAGTCTGGGATTGAACCCAGGGGCATTCTACCTCTGAGCCACACCCCCAGCCCTATTTCTTAATTCTTTATTTTGAAACAGGGTCTCACTAAATTATAAACAGGGCCTCACTAAGTAGCTGAGGCTGGCCACAACCTGCAATTCTCCTGTCTCAGCCTCCCAAGTACTGAGATTACAAACATGAGCTACCATGCCCAGCTTTGGCTATGATTTTTCAAAGCAATTGTTCAAAATTAACTGAGTAGAGCCAGGAGTGGTACATGCTTGTAATCCCCATGCTTGGGAGGCTGAGACAGGAGGATCACACAGGTTCAAAGCCAGCCTCAGCTACTTAGTGAGGCTCTCAGCAACTTGGTGAGACCCCTGTTTCCAAATAAAATATAAAATAGGTCTGGGAGTATAGCCCAGAGGTAGAAAGCCTCTGGGTTTCATCCCCAGTACCACCACCAAAAAAAAAAAAAAAAAAAAAAAAAAAATTAACCGAGTAGCTGGGCACAATGGCATACATACCTACAATACTAATACTTGGAAGGCTAAGACAGGAGGATTGCAAGTTCGATGCCAGCCTTAGCAACTTAATGAGGCCCTCAGAAAGTTAGTGAGACCCCATTTCAAAATAAAAAAATATATTTTTTGAAAATTAAAATACAGCTTGGTTGTAGCTCAGAGTTAAAATTCCCCAGGTTTCAATCCCTAGTGCCACAAAAACTGTTGATCTCATCTGGGTATGACAGCACATGCCTGAAATCCCAGTACTTAGGAGGCTGAAGTATAGGATATGTCTAACGCCAGCCTCAGCTATTTAGTGAGATCCTCAGGAACTTAGCAAGACTCCATTTCAAAATTTAAAAAATTAAAGAAAAGGGGCTGGGAGTGTAGCCCAGAGGTAGAATGCCCCTGGATTCAATCCCTAGTACCAATACATAAAAAATTAAAAAGGGACTAGGAGAGCTGGGCATTGTGACACATGCCTGTAATCCCAGTACTTGGGAGACTCAGATAAAAGAATCACAAGTTCAAAGCCAGCCTCAGAAACTTAATGAGGCTCTCAGCAACTTAGCAAGACCCTGTTTCAAAATTAAAAAAACAAACAAAAAATAAATAAATAGAGCTGGATATATATATTATAGCCTAGAGGTAGAAGATTCCTGGGTTTCATCCTCAATAACACAAAAGGAAGTGGGCTGGGAGTGTAGCTTGGCAGCTTGGCAAGAGAATGCCCCTGAATCCCATCCCCAATAGAAACAAACAAACAAAAAAAAAACACACACACACAAAAAAACCCGTGGTCTTACAGAAAATAGTTGTTACCAGAGCTTGGGAAAGTTTCGGGGGTGGGGGAATGTGGTAGGAAGAAAGAACAGTTATTGTTGACATTAATTATTATTTCAAAATAAATAGTAGAAAGGGTGTGTGTATGTATGTGTGTGTGTGTGTGTGTGTGTTACTGGGGATTGAACACGGGCATTTTACTTCTGAGCTACACCCCAGTCCTTTTTACTTTTTATTTTGAAACCCAATCTCACTAGGTTGCTGAATCAATACCTGCTGATGTTGTCCTGGAACCTGTGACACTTCTGTCTTAGCCTACGAAGCACTGGGATTAAATGTGTGCACCACCATACCCGGCTTGGGGAGAAGGCTTTATTTTTGTTTTTGGTACTAGGGATTGAACCTTGGAGTGTTCTACCTCTGAGCTACACCCCCAGCCCTATTTTATTTTTATTTTGAAAAAGAGTCTCTCTAGGTTGTTGAGTCTCACTACTTCTTGAAGCTGTCCTCAAACCTGTGATCCTCCTGTCTCAGCCTCCCAAATACTGGCATTTAGCCTACCAAACCCTGCTGGGGAGAGGATTTTTTTTTTTTTTTTTTTTTTTTTTGTGGTACTGGGGTTCCTGGAAGCCCTTCTACCTCCGGGCTACACTCCCAGACCTATTTTTACATTTTTATTTGGAAACAGAGTCACCTAAGCCAGTGTGCGCGGCTGGCTGGCTTCGAACCTGCGCAATCCTGTCTCAGCCTCCCAAGCGCGGGGATTACAAGTGTGCGCCACCACGCCCGGCTGGGGAGAGGATTTTAAATGTTCCCAACATAAAGATATGGTACTTGTTACGGCAACAGATTTGCCTATTACCCTGAACTGATCATTACATGTTGCATACATGTACTGAAATAGCACACTGTTCCCCATAATTATACACAATTACTGAATGTTAATTAAAAATAAAAATACATTTTTAAAAAGAACCTTGAATAAAGACTGCATCAGAGTAAAAAAAAAAAATGTACCTCATGTTTTGTTTCCTTCTTTTTTAGCTGCCTAATTTTTTCCATCTTCTTCTCCTCTTTCTCCAGCCTTCTCTTTGATTTTACCTTTGCTTTTCCTCCAGCTCCATCCTTAGCACGTGTGGGCTTTTTGGGCCTCTTTCTATCAATGGTAAAATCCACAGGGTTTCCAGAGGGGAGCCGTGACTCTCGGCCAGGTGTCACTTGGGTCTCAAGACCATTCTGACACACAGACTCCTCCGGGTCACTTTCATCACTGTCCCCCACAGTGTTGTAAAGCCTTTTAGTTTTCCCACTTTTCCCAGCATATAAATTCTCTTTATTTTCCTCAGTACTGTCATGGATCGTTTTCTCTGGAGAAGCATTGATGTTTTCTGTTTCAGAATCACTGTCTTGTAGCACCTTCTTGCTTTTCAATTTCTTACTCACAAATATCTCTTCATCTGAATCTGGAAGAAACACAATTTTTTAATTTCATTCATTTTATTTTATTTTGGTACTGGAGATTGAACCCAGAGGCATTTGACCTCTAAGCTGTACCCCAGCTCTATTTTATTTTTACTTAAAAACAGGGTCTCAATAGGTTTTGAGAGTCTCACTGCTTCTGAGGCTGTCCTTGAACCCGTGATCCTCCTGTTTGAGCCTCCCAAGTGCTGGGATTACAGGTGTGTGCCACCATACTTGGCTCACAATTTTAAAAGATATACAACCAGCTGGACACAGTGGTGCACACCTATAATCTCAGAGACTTGGGAGACTGAGGCAGGAGAATGTTCAAGTAAGTCTCCACAAATTAGCAAGACCTTGCTTCAAAATAAAAAATAAAAAGGGCTGGGAACATAGCTCATTGTGGAGTAACCCTAGGTTCAACCCCCCGTACCACAAACAAAACAAAACAAAACACAGAATGGGTATACAATGTTTGTTTGGCCTTCCTATTTCCACTTCTACTAAAAAATATATTTTATTATACAAAATTATATAACTACCATTAAGAACTGATTGTAGCAAAGCATATCTAAAAATATATTTAGAAAAACATTTTCCAAGAAAAAATATCTCTGAGAAATGTAATCATATATAATCACAATGTGTAAAGTTGTTCTAATCCTTTTGGCAGGTGTTAAAAAACCTTTTATTAAAACATAGATGTATTTAACCAGGCAATATGTTAACTATTAGATATTTTATATATTTAATAATATAACAGAAAGGGAGCCAGAGCTGGTGGCATGCATGTAATTCCAGTTTAGGAGGCTGAGACAGGAGGCTCATTTAGCATAGAGGCCAGTGCACGGTAGAATATTCCTCCTGCATTCAGTCCCTGCTACTATAAAATATAAAAACAAAATAATATCAAAACTGAGTGTGGTGAGCCGGGCGTGGTGGCACATGTTTGTAATCCCCGCACTTGGGAGGCAGAGACAGGAGGATCACGCAGGTTCGAAGCCAGCCGCGCACGCTGGCTTAGGAGACCCTGTTTCCAAATAAAAATGTAAAAATAGGTCTGGGAGTGTAGCCTGGAGGTAGAAGGGCTTCCAGGAACCCCAGTACCACAAAAAAAAAAAAAAAAAAAAAAAAAAAAAAAAAAAAAGCTGAGTGTGGTGGCACATGCCTATAATCCCAGTACGTGGGAGGCTGAGACAGGAGTATCACAGGTTAAAGACTAGCCTCAACACACCAGGCATGGTGGTGCACGCTTGTAATCCCAGCGCTTGGGAGGTTGAAACAGGAGGATCACACAGGTTCAAAGCCAGCCTCAGTTACTTAGTGAGGCTCTCAGCAACTTAGTGAGACCCTGTTTCCAAATAAATTATAAAAGAAAGCTGGCGTATAGCCCCAGAAGTAGAAACCCCCTGGGTTACACCCTCCAGTATGACAAAAAATAAATAAATAAATAAATAAAATAAAAGATTAGCCTCAACAATTTAAGAAGAATTTAAAAATAAAAATTGCTGGGCATGGTGGCACATGCTTATTATCCCTGTACTTGGGAGGCTGAGACAGGAGGATCACAGGTTCGTGGCCAGCCTCAGCTACTTGGTGAGGCCCTCTGCAAATTAGTGAGACCCTGTTTCAAATAAAGAATAAAAAATAGGGCTGGTGGGAGGGTGTAGCTCGGAGGTAGAATGCCCTTGGGTTCAATTCCCAGCACCACACACAAAAAAGTCGACAATAATGAAATTAACCAAACCCACTTATAACCCAGACTCCCACATTTTTTTTCCTGAAATTAAAATACTACATATTACAAACCTCTTTCACTTAAGGACCCAATTGTTTCACAGCTGCCCTGTCCACTGTCTGAAGGACTATCTGCTTCTTGTAAAATGAGTCTTAGATCATTACTTTCTGGAGGAACCTGGAAAATGAAAATAAACTTTATATTAGCCAGAAGATAACTAATATACCTAGTAAGATCTGCAGGCACACACTGAGAGCTGGGCATCGTGGCCCATGTCTATAGTCACTGCTACATAGGAGGCAGAGGAAGGAGGATCAATTTTCTGTTTTTTGTGTTACCAGGGTTTGAACCCAAGGCCATTCTACCTTTGCGCTACATCCCCAGTCCTATTTTTTTATTCTTTATTTGGAAACAGGGTCTCACTAAGTTGCTAAGAGCTTCACTAAGTAGCTGAGGCTGGTTGTAAATCTGCAATCCTCTTGTCTCAACCTCCCAAGTACTGGGGTTACAAACGTGCACCACCAAACCTGACTGAAGAGGATCATTTAAGGCCACAAGTTCAAGACCAACCTATGCAATACAGACCTTATTTTAAAAAAATAAAAAATAAAGCTGGGCATGGTGGTGCACACTTGTAATCCCAGTACTTGGGAGACAGAGACAAGAGAATCAGGGTTCACAGCCTGCCTCAGCTACTTAGTGAGGCCCTCCGCAACTTAGCAAGACCCTGTTTCAAAATAAAAATAAAGCCAGGCATGTGTGAGGCAAGGCCGGTGCTGGGGCCTCCAAGGCTGGGATCGGAGCCTGCTGAGGGGTTAGGCCAGTGCCGGGGCCAGCATCGGAGCCTTCCTTGAAGCAAGGCCGCTACTGAGGCCTCCGAGGCCTGGATCGGAGCCTGCCGAGGGGTTAGGCCGATGCCGAGGCCATCAGCTAATATCGGAGCCTGCCGAGGGGTTAGGCCAGTGTCGGGGCCAGCGAGGCCAGAACCGGGGCCTCCCATGAGGCAAGGCCGCTGCTAGAGCCAGCGAGGTCTGGATCAGTCCACCAGGTAGCCAGGCCACAACTGGGGCCGTCAAGAGTGGGATCCGTATTTGCAATGCGGCATGCACAGAGAAATATCGCAGAAAATTAAAACCAGATGCTTCCCCTAATCAGCAATAACTAGGAGGAAAGGGGCAACAGGAAGTGGTCGAGCTATAGAAAGGGCCCTATAGTGAAGCAATTAAGGTGACCAATCAGAGGGTATGGAATAGGGGAGGATGGAGCCTCTTTAAAAAGCAGGAGGTACATAAACATACATATCAAAGTTAATCACCAAACAAGCATGGGATCGAGGGAGGGGGAGGGAATGGGATGGGGACTGGATGAGGGCTAATTGGATGATGTGTGCTTGTATATATTCTCAAGTCTTATATTCCAATGTGATGTATGATTACAATGCACCAATAAAAATAAAAATTAAAAAAATAAATAAAATAAAGCCAGGCATGGTGGCGCACGCTTGGGAGGCAGAAACAGGAGGACCGCGCAGGTTCGAAGCCAGCCTTGCTGGCTTAAGAGACCCTGTTTCCAAATAAAATATTAAAAATAGGCCTGGGAGCGTAGCCCAGAGGTAGAAGGGTTCCATCCCCAGTACCACCAAAAAATAAAAATAAAAATAAAAATAAAGCCGGGTGTGGTGGCGCACGCTTGTAATCCCCGCGCTTGGGAGGCAGAGACAGGAGGATCGCGCAGGTTCGAAGCCAGCCGCGCACGCTGGCTTAGGAGACCCTGTTTCCAAATAAAAATGTAAAAATAGGTCTGGGAGTGTAGCCCGGAGGTAGAAGGGCTTCCAGGAACCCCAGTACCACCAAAAAAAAAAAAAAAAAACAAAACAAAAAACCTATTTTCAGGCTCTCCAGCATGTCTCTGCTGCACGCTGCTTTTTTCCTTCCCTTTCTATTTCTTGCTTTGTAATAAAGACTTGCTTAAGCTGAAAAAAATTTGCATTAAACCACATGCAGGCATACACCTGTAACCCCAGCACTTGGGTGGGTGAGATAGGAGGATCAAAGGTCTGAGGACAGCCTGGGCAATTTAGTGAGACTTTCAGCAACCTACTGCGACCCTGTTTCAAAATAAATAAATAAAATGGGCCGGGATGTAGATAAGAGGTAGAATGCTCTTGGGTTCATTTCCTCCCACCCCATCCCAAAAACACATGCATATACTAGAGCCTGGTGTGGTGATGCTTGTAATCTCAGTGCTGGAGAGGCTGCAACAGGAGAATCTCAGGTTGGTAGCCAGCCTCAGCAACTTAGTGAGACCCTGTTTCAAACAGAAATAAAATCGGGCTGGAGATGTAGCTCAGAGGTAGAATGCCCCTGGATTCCATCCCCAATAACACACACACGCTGCATTAAAATATGATCTGTAAGGTGGACCTGGTGGCGCAGGCCTGTAATCCCAGGACTCCGGAGGCTGAGTCAGGAAGATTGCAAGTTTGAAAATAGAGTCAGCAAGTAGTGAGACGCTCATTAACCTAGCAAGATCTCTGTTTCAAAATAAAAAATAAAATAGGACGGGGAAGCCGGGCGTGGTGGCGCACGCTTGTAATCCCAGCATTTGGGAGGCTGAGACAGGAGGATCGCAGTTCGCAGATAGCCTCAGCCACTTAGTGAGGCCCTCTGCAACTCAGTGAGATCCTGCTTCAAAAACGAAAGAACAAAAAATAGGGCTGGGGGTGTAGCTCGGAGGTAGAATGAAACCGGAGGCTTCATACCCGGTACCCCCCCCCCCCACACACACACACACACACGGGCGGGGGTTGTAGCTCGGAGGTAGAATGCCTCTGAGTTCAATTCCCAGTGCCGCAAAAAAAAAAAAAAATACATGTACATATATTTGATTTGCACTTGATCGCTGAATGTTTTGTTAGCCCCTTTAATTTTGCTCCCTGAGTGACAGTGCCTTGCCCTAGTCCTGGCCCGAGAAAAGAACAAGTCTGGAAACAGGTGTGTGTTCTTTGCCGGATTCTGCCAGCGAGCGAGCCGCCAGCCGCCGGCGGAGACAAGGCCCTCCAAAGTCCATTTCTGGCCCAGTTCCCACTCCCCAGCACCCCGGCCTGGTCACCGAGAGGCCCGGGCCCTCTCTCTTTCGGGGCGCTGGGAGAGGAGCCCGCGCGGCAGGAGACGCGCCAAAGAGCGGGGCGAGCCGCCAGCCGGCTGCGGAGGCGCGGGCGCGGAACGCGGGAAAGCGGCGCGGCGGGCGCGGTGCACGCCGGGGGCTGTAGTCCTCCGCCCCGCGCCCGGCCCCGCGCCGCCCGGCCTCACCCCGCTCCCCGGCGCGCGGCCTCCGCACTGCCTCCACCTCGGAACCCACCTCGCCCGTCATGATGCGGCCTCCCCAGGGCTCTGCTCCGGACGCCGCCGCCTCCGGCTCCTCGGCCCTGGACAGCTGCTCCCTCCGCCTCCGGCCGGCAGTACCGTCCGAGCTTTCGCGCCCAGCCGCAGGGGAGGCCACGCCCTCGAAGATTCACACCAATCCCAAGGAGGCATTTTAGATAAGGATCCGCCCCCACTTGGCCCACCAATCACGACGCGCCTCCGCCCGATTTTACTAATATAATCTGGATTAATTTGGCGGGTTCCGGAGGTTCTGGTTAGTTCATCCTAGGAGAGTTTGGAGCCGCCCGCGGTGCAAGGCCGTCCAGCACTTTGGCTCTGCAGGAAGGTTCCTTGTGAGTGGTGGTCTTCGACGTTTGACCCTTGCGGTAGCACGACAGTTTGCACTGAGCGAATTGAAGAATGAACACTCTAGGCAAGGAGTAAACTGGAAGGAAATCAGGCACCTGGGGATGTCCAGAATCTTTTCCGAGGAAGTCCGATCCCCTCGTGGGAATTTTCTCCACTAGCTTCATCCTTGTAGCAGCGAGGTCCTGTCTGCCTTCTACATGACCATGACCACTGAATTTTTCTTTTTCTTTCTTTCTTTTTTATTTCATTTTATTTTTTGGTACTAGGGATTGAGCCCAGGGATATTCTACCTCCAAGCTACACCCCCAGCCCTATTCTTTTCTTTTCTTTTTTTTTTTCCAGTACTGGTGATGGAACCTAGGAGCATTCTACCTCCGAGCTATACCCCCAGCCCTATTTTTTATTCTTTTTTTTTTTTTTTTTTTTTTGGTGGTACTGGGGGTGGAACCCAGAGCCTTTCTACCTTCGGGCTATACTCCCAGACCCATTTCTTATATTTTATTTGGAAACAGGGTCTCACTAAGTTGCTGAGAGCCTCACTAAGTAGCAGAGGCTGGCTTCGAACCTGTATGATCCTCCTGTCTCAGCCTCCCAAGCGCGGGGATTACAAGCGTGCGCCACCACACTCGGCTTTTATTCTTTATTTTTGAAACAAGGTCTCACTAAATTGCAGAAGGCTTCACTAAGTAGCTGAGGCTGGTCGCCAACCCGATCCTCCTGTCTCAGCCTCCCAAATGCTGGGATTACAAGCGTGTGCCACCACACCCGGCTTTATTCTTTATTTTGAAACAAGATATCACTAAATTGCTGATGCTGGCTTCCAATTTGGGATCTTCCTGTCTCGGTCTCCCAAGTACTAGGATTACAAGCTTGGGCCACCATTCCTGGCTTGAATTTTATTTTAAATCGGACTTCTCAAATACCAAAGTATATCCTTGGATAATCTTTATGTTTATTTAGAGTTGGTGTAAGGTTGCCGCAAGTACTCCGATCACCTCTAGAGGGCTTTCCACTTTTGGGTAAACCTGGAAAAATAATAAAAAGTCTGGAATCAGATTTATCCTAGACCATCCTAATCCCATTTTTTGCCACTGTGTAGGTTATTATCTTTTTCCTCCTATGGGATGATTCTCTGCCCTTTCTTTGTCTTGGTATGTATCCAGGCAAGGCTGATCTCTCCAGATTATATTACCCCAGATCCCTTGCCCTCTGGCTTCCATTGGGTTAGGCCACCCTAAGGCACTTCTCAAGATTACTGTAAGAAGCCAGGTGCGGTGATGCACATGTGTAATCCCAGTACCTGGGAGGTGGAAACAGGAGGATCGCAGGTTCCAGGCAAGCCTCAGCAATTTAGTGAGACTATTTCAAAATAATAAAAGGTAAACAGGGCTGAGAGTAATGGGCGTGGTGGCGCACACTTGTAATCCCAGAATTTGGGAGGCTGAGACAGGAGGGTCTTGATTTGTGAACAGCTTCAGCTACTTATTTACTGAGGCCCTTTGCAACTCAGTGAGACCCTGTTTCAAAATAAAGAATAAAAAATAGGGCTGCAGATATAGCTTGGAGGTAGAATTCCCTGGGTTTCATCCTTAGTACAAAAAAAAAAAAAAAAAAAGCCGGGCGTGGTGGCACACGCTTGTAATCCCAGCATTTGGGGAGGCTGAGACCGAAGGATCGCAGTTCCCAGACAGCCTCAGCTACTTAGTGAGGCCCTCTGCAACTCAGTGAGACCCTGTTTCAAAACAAAGAATAAAAAAAATTGGGCAGGGGCTGTAGCTCAGAGTTCAAAAGCCTCTGGGTTCCATCCCCACACTGGGAAAAAAAAAAAAAAAGAAAAAAAAGAAAAGAAAAGAAAAGAAAGGGCTAAGAATATACATCAGAGGTAGAATGCCCCTGGGTTCATTCTCCTATACAAACACAAAACACACACACACACACACACACACACACACATTGCTATAATATCTATGTACTGTAATATCTAGATATTACAGTAATATCTAGATATTAATATAGATATTACAGTAATATATACTACTATAAGGAGGACAGAGGGCAGCAAGAAAGAAAGGTCAGAGTATTTGCTGCCCACTTACCCACTATAATATCCACTGGTAGGGTGACCCACTTGGCTCCGCTGCCAGTTTTAGCGTTGACTGTCCCATATTCTGAGAGCCTCTTCTGTCATAGGCATACCCTACCCTGGCCTCCTCCAGGTTTCCAGCTTTAGGTGGGTTCAGTTAAAAATATATTATGAGCCGGGCGTACTGGCGCACGCTTGTAATCCCCACACTTGGGAGGCTGAGACAGGAGGATCGCACGGGTTCGAAGCCAGCCTCAGCTACTCAGTGAGGCTCTCAGCAACTTAGTGAGACCCTGTTTCCAAATAAAATATAAAAAAGGTCTGGGAGTATAGCCTGGAGGTAGAAAGCCTCTGGATTCCACCCCCAGTACCACCAAAAAACCACACACATAAAAATATATTATGCCCGGCTGGTACGTAATATATTTATCTCCATTTTAGTAGAAAAAGAAACAAGACTTCCGTGTGTGTCTGTCTGTCTGTCTGTCTGTCACTGGGGATTGAACCCAGGGGGCATTATACCTCTGAGCTATACCCCCAGCCCTATCTTTTATTCTTTATTTTGAAACAGGGTCTCACTAAGTTGTGGGAGAACCTCACTAAGTAACTGATGCTGTCCTCAAAAATGTGTCCTCCACTCTCAGCCACCCAAACACTGGGATTACAAGCATGTGCCACCACACCCCGCAGAAACAAGACTTCTTATTTTCTTGCTTGCTTGCTTTTTTTTTTTTTTTTTTTTTTGCGGGTCTGGGGATGGAACCCACAGAGGCATTCGACCTCCGAACTACACCCCCTGCCCTATTTTATTCTTTATTTTGAAACAGGGTCTCACTAAGTCACGGAGGGCTTCACTAAGTAGCTGAGGCTGTCTGTGAACCACGATCCTCAAGTCTCAGCCTCCCAAATGCTGGGATTACAATGGTGTGCCACTACACCTGGCTATTTATTTTCTTTGTGGTACTGAGGACAAAACTCAGGGCCTCATGCATGATATGCAAGTGCTTGACCACTGAGCTACATCCCTAGCCCTGGAATCAGACTTTTAAAAAGCTAGCAATTAGCCAGACATGGTGGGGCACGCTTGTAATCCCCGCGCTTGGGAGGCTGAGATAGGAGGATCGCGCAGGTTCGAAGCCAGCCTCAGCTACTTAGTGAGGCTCTCAGCAACTTAGTGAGACCCGGTTTCCAAATAAAGTATAAAATAGGGCTGGGAGTATAGTCTGGAGATAGAATGCCTCTGAGTTCCACCCCCAGTTCCACAAAAATGTTAAATAAATAAATAAATAAATAAATAAATAAATAAATAAATAAATTCCCATTCTGGATCCAGGCATAATGAGGCAACTTAGTGAAGTCCTTTGCAACTCAGTGAGACCCTGTTTCAAAATTTAAAAAATCAAAACTAAATAAATAAATAAAAACCTAGCGATTTAGCTAGTTTGGAGGCACATACTTTTAATCCCAGTACTTGGGAGGCTGACATAGTAAGATTGCATGTTCGAGACCAGCCTCAGCAATTTAGCAAGGCCCTCAGCAACTTAGTGAGATCATGTTTCAAAGTAAAAAAAAAAAAAAAAAAAAAAAAAAAAGCTAGGGTGTCACTTGCAGGTCGAATGCCCCTGGATTTAATCCTTGTACCAAAATAAAAATTAAATCAAGTGCTAGCAACTCACAGAGCTCATTTTCACATCCTGATCTGTGTGACTTCAGAGCTCACATTCCTGAGAGACCTTGCCTAAGCTGTCTTCTTTCGTTCCCCTGTTCTGCCCCACCCCCAACACTTATCTCTGCTTTCAAAAAAAAGTAAGAAACGCACACACACACATTTTTGCAGTACTGAAGGGTTGAACCCAGTACTGGGATTAACAGATGTGCACCACTGCACCAGGTTTTTTGTTTGTTGGTTGGTTGGCTTTTTGGTGGTTCTGGGGATGGAACCCAGGGTCATTCTACCTCTGGGCTACACCCCCAGCCTTGTTTTTTAGTCTTTATTTTGAAACAAAGTCTCACTAAGTTGCTGAGGACCTCACTAAGTAGCTGAGGCTGGCCTCAAACCACGATCCTCCTGTCTCAGCCTCCCCAAGTACTTGGTATTACAAGTGTGCCCCACCACACCCGACTTGCACCAGGTTTTTTGGTTGTTTTGTTTGTTTGTTTGTTTTGTTTTTGCAGTACTGGGGATTGAATCCAAGGGCATTCTACCTCCAAGCTACACCCCCAGCCCTATTTTTTATTTTTTATTTATTTATTTTTTGGTGGTACTGGGGTTCCTGGAAGCCCTTCTTCCTCCGGGCTACACTCCCAGACCTATTTTATATTTTTGAAACAGGGTCTCTTACGCCAGCATGGCTGGCTTCGAACCTGCGCGATCCTCCTGTCTCCGCCTCCCAAGCGCGGGGATTACAAGCGTGCGCCACCACGCCCGGCTTTATTTTTTATTTTTGAAACAGGGTCTCACTGAGTTGTGGAGGGCCTCATCATTTTTTTTTTTAAATATACTTTTATTGGTGCATGGTAATTTTATATCATAATGAGGTTCAGAGCGATACACGCACACAACAAACACTGTGTGTTGCCCTCTGGATCCCACCCAGCTCCCTCTCTCTCTGCATTTCACTTTTTCTGAGAATTGAGAAAGTTGACCTTGTTTCTTTTTTACTACTATTATTTCTCTGGAGTGGTTTGAGAACTACTTGCTTTTCTCAAGTCTTGAGTCTCTCATCTTCATTCCTGGAGAAGTACTGCCACCATGTGGCTGATCTTGGTCATACAGCCACTGTCCTAAACCTTCAGAGTGGGCCGGGAGGAGGGGGAATCGTTTTAAGATTATTTTAAAAGTTATTTAAACTGGGCATGGTGGTGTACACCTGTAATCCAAGTTCTTAGGAGGCTGAGTCAAGAGGATCACAGGACAGCCTCAGCAAGTAGTGAAACTCATCAACCTAGTAATATCCTGTTTCAAAATAAAAATAAAATAAGGCTGGTGGTATAGCTTGGAGGTAGAATGCCACTGGGTTCAATCCCTACTAGCGTGTGCATGCACAACACACACACACACACACACACACACACACACACACACACACACACGTTATTCAAATTTTCCTTTGGTGGGGTCAAATAACTACATTTCTCCAGGCATGGTAGTGCACTCCCATAACCTCAGCGACCCAGGAGATGGAGGCAGGAGGATTGCAAATTCAAGTCTAGGCAACCTAGTGAGACCCTGTCTCAAAAGAGTAGAGTGTCCCTGCTTTCAATTTTTAGTGCCAAAATAAAAACAAAAACACATCTTCCAGCATTTGCCTTCAAAAATAACTTCATATTTTATTTTATTATTTTATTTATGGTGCTGGAGATTGAACCCAGAGGCATTTTATCTCTTAACTATACCCCCAGCCCTAGTCTATTTTTTACTTTGAAATGGTTTAACTAAGTTACAGAGGCCCTCACTAAATTGCTGAGGCTGGCCTTGAACCTGCAGTCCTTTCTCAACCTCCCAAGTACTAGGATTACAGGCATGGGCCACCATACCTATTTTAGTTTCAAAGAGTTTTCTGTGCATGTGTGTATGTTGTGTGTATGTGTTACTAAGGGTAGAACCCAAGGACTTTCTACCTTCAGGCTATACTCCTAACCCTATTTTATTTTTTACTTGAAAACAGGGCCTCACTAAGTAGCTGAGGCTGTCTTTGTTTTTTTTTGTTTTTGTTTTTGTTTTTTTTGGTGGTGGTACTGGGGTTCCTGGAAGCCCTTCTACCTCCGGGCTACACTCCCAGACCTATTATATATTTTTGAAACAGGGTCTCTTACGCCAGCGCGGCTAGCTTCGAACCTGCGCGATCCTCCTGTCTCTGCCTCCCAAGCGCAGGGATTACAAGCGTGCGCCACCACGCCCGGCGTAGCTGAGGCTGTCTTTGAACCTGTGATCCTCCTGACTCAGCCTCCCAAGTACTGGGATTACAAGTGTGTGCCACCACCAGGCTCAAACAGTTTTAAAGCTCATAGAGGGTGTCCTGCCTGAAAGCCAAGGATACTTTCTTGCTTAACATAGTAACTCCTGATTTTTTTTTTTTTTCTGTGCTGGTGATTGAAGCCAGGGCTTCACACATACCAGGCAAACATTCTACCACTGAGCTCTACCCCATCCCATAACCCCTGATCTTTAAAAATGTCATAGGACCTCTAAAACATAGTGTGTGTTTAATAAGTAATTGTTGAATGAACAGCTAAAATGTGGTGACCTAAAAATAAAAACAAAACAAAACAAAAAATACCAGGGTCTTTCTCCAAGATATAACAGCATACAAATCAACTATTTTGTGTGCAGAAGCTCCTTTACCACAGCTGGACAATCTCAAGTACCAGATAAAATATCCGTCTATCCATTCAACAAACCACAAGCACCCATTTTAAACCTAAGCTAAACACGAAGAGTAAAAGAGAAATAAAAACCCAGTTTTGTTCTCGGAGAGCTTCCCGCCGCCAGTTGGAGACAGTTGTGCAAACAGGTGTGTGCAATATGGATGTGTGTGCACAGGGCCGTGGCATCTCCGAGGGCCATGGCTGAGGTAGGTCGGGTTGGGGTCAATGACTCGGGAACTGGATTTCAAAGCGACTTGGAGTTCTTCAGGCTGGTACAAGGAGAAGGCATTCCAGGTATGTGCAGGGACTTGACAAAGCACGCTGTGTTTGGGAAACAGAAAGTAGGTCAATATAATCGGAGCCCAGGGTGTGAGTGTGGGGAGCTGCTAGGGAGAAGGCTGAAGCGAAAGAAAGGTCCGGGGTGTCACACGCAGAGTTTAGTTGTGACACAGAAGAAACCAGGCAGCCAGGGCTGGGGGCGGGGAGTGTTAAGAAGGACGGGGATGTGGCAGATGATATGCTTGAGAAAGATTATTCTAGCAGCGCAGGAAGGATGGATCGGAAGGGGATTAGACTGGAGGCAAGACCGGTTGTCTAAGTGGGAGATTATGGGCACCTGAACTAGGTCAGTGGCAGTAATGAGAGAAAAGAGGGAGTGGATTGGAGGGGGACAAAGGCAAGTGGACAGGGCTTGTTGGACGATTATCCTTGAGGGGTGAGGAGCGGTGAGTCGGTGTGACTCCAGGGATGCCCCTGCTTCTGGGCCGGGGAGTGAGGAATGGTGATGCCAGCCACCAAGGTGAAGACCGCACGCCACTAATAAAAAGTGCAGATTCACATTAGCTTGACACAAGTTAACCTGCTGACCAGGAGGCTTCCCTCTCCTAGCTCAGACCTGTTCACTCATCGTCCTTTGCTTTTCTGTTGCCTCGCGGTGCTCTCCCCAAGCCTAGGCCCATCTCTCTCCATTCCATTTGCAAACTGCTGTCCGCACGGCACTTGAAGCCTTAACTCGGCAGCTTTCTGTGTGCCTTTCAAACACGTTCTCTTCACCCACCTCCCCTTCCTGGTTACCTACCCAGGAAACACAGATAAGAGAAATTCCTCTGCCTGGCTGGATTCATTTTTTTTTTTTTTTCTCCCCTCAGACTTTTTACGTTGATTTTTTGAAAAACTCAAGAGTTGTCAAGACCTTCCCATCCCCTAAAGCCCTATAGAAGTTTAATGGTTTGGTGATATAAGTAGTATTTATTTAGACACGAGTATCCCCAGCAAATGGTTAATTATATTTTAATCACATATACCTCAACCAGTCTAGGGAGCCTTACCCATGTGTGTATGTCTTGGGGGGAAAGGATTCCACCACAGAAAGAAAAGGGAGTCAGGTTCATTCCTACTTCCTAGTGAGTTTCAGCACCCACTATGTATAGATTGGCTACTGCCTGACCCCCTTTAAACATGCCAGATAACTCAACCAGCCCTTAAAGGGCAGTCTTAGAGGAATACAGTAACTCCTGTAGAAACAGGAGTAATAGGGGGTGATAACGCACAGACACAACATCGTGCCCACCGAGGCCCGGAGGCCGACTTTACCAGGGATTCTAAAGAAGGCCATGGATCATGGCTGCCACGATGACTCACGCTGTTGGCATTTAGTGGGTGAGGCCAAGGTTGTTTCATGTCAGTTAGAAACACTGAAATAGGCAAAGACAAAGAGGGAGAGTATTTTAGGAAGAAAAATAGAATGAGTAAAGGCAGAAGGCAGAGAGGAATGATGGTAAATTTTTAAGGAGTTGTTCAACTAGTGACTTTGCGAGGAAGTAGGTGATAATCACAGGAAAGAAGGTAGGAAATAATATAAAGGTTTTTTTTTTTAATTTGTTTTTTGCGGGTTTGGGGATGGAACCCAGGGGCATTTGACCTCCGAGCTACACCCCCTGCCCTATTTTTTATTCTTTATTTTGAAACCGGGTCTCACTGAGTTGCAGAGGGCCTTGCTAAGCAGCTGAGGCTGATCCTCCAGGTCTCAGCCTCCTGAATGCTGGGATTACAAGCGTGCGCCACCACGCCCGGCTATAAAGGTTGTTGAATTAAGTCCAACTCTTTTTTTTTTTTATACTAGGGATTGAACCCGGGTGCACTTTACCACCGAGCTATATCTCTACCTCCCTCGTGTGTGTGTGTGTGTGTGTGTGTGTGTGTGTGTGTGTGTGTGTTACTAGGGGTTGAACCCAGTGGCATTTTTCCTCTGAGCTAGACACCCAGCCTTTCTTTCTTTCTTTCTTTCTTTCTTTCTTTCTTTCTTTCTTTCTTTTCTGAAACAGGGTCTCACTAGGTTGCTGAGGACATTGCTAAATTGCTGAGGCTGGCCTCGAACCTACAATCTTCCTGTCTCAGCCTCCCAAGTACATCTTCACCCCCTTTTAATTTTTTAATTAAAAACTGGCCTTGAACTTCCAATCCTCCTGCCTCAAACTCCCAAATAGCTGAGATTACAGGTTTGTACTACTGCACCCAGCTAAATCCACTCAATAAGCACCCACAGGGTGTCTATTTGGGGATTAAATATTTACTAGATACATAGGAGAGAGAGAACAAGTTACTTTGAGGATAAAACATACACACCAATAAATAAGTTACCAATCAGAGTGTGATGAGCCCTCAGGAAGCAGGAGTTTAGCAGCCATGAACATGAGGCACAGGACTTTACACTTGATACAACTTCATTTACTCCACAGGCCTTTACCCAGTATTGTGGTAGATTGTAAGAATAATTGAATTTCCCTGTGTCCTCTCCCTTTTTTATATTATTATTATTATTATTATTATTATTATTATTATTATTATTTGCAGTACTGGGGATGGAATCCAGGAGCATTCTACCTCTGAGCTACACCCTCAGCCCTAATTTTTAGTCTTTATATTTTTGAAGCAGGGTCTCACTAAGTTGCAAAGAGCCTCACTAAGTAGCTGAGGCTGTCCACGAACTGCGATCTTCCTGTCTCAGTCTCCCAGATGCTGGGATTACAAGTGTGCACCACCACGCCTCCAGGCTTGTCCTCTCCCTTTTTTAATGTGATTTTGCAAAATATTAAAGACTAGGAAATTTGTTGGGTTTTTAATTTGTTTTTTGTTTGTTTTTTGTTTATTGTGGCACTGGGGGTTGAGTCCTATTTTTATTATTTATTTATTTATATGCGGTACTGGGGATAGAACCCAGGGCCATTCTACCTTTGAGCTATACCCCCAGCGCTATTTTTTTTTTATTCTGTTTTGTTTTGTTTTTGGTGGTACTGGAGGTGGAACCCAGGGGCTTTTCTATCTCAGGGCCATACTCCCAGACCTATTTTATACTTTATTTGGAAACAGGGTCTCACTAAGTAGCTGAGGCTGGCTTTGAACCTGTGCAATCCTCCTGTCTCAGCCTCCCAAGTGCTGGGATTACAAGTGTGCGCCACCACGCCTGGCTTTTATTCATTATTATTATTATTATTATTATTAATTATTATTATTTTGGTGGTACTAGGGGTGGAACCCAGAGGCTTTCTACCTCCAGGCTATCCTCCCAGACCTTTTTTATATTTTATTTGGAAACAGGGTCTCACTAAGTTGCTGAAAGCCTCACTAAGTAGCTGAGGCTGGCTTCAAACCTGTGCGATCCTCCTGTCTCAGCCTCCCAAGCACGGGGATTACAAGCATGCACCACCACTCCCGGCTTCTTCTTTATTTTGAAACAGGGTCTCACTGAGTTGCAGAGCGCCTCACTAAGTAGTGGCTGAGGCTGTCCGTGAACCGCGATCCTCCTGTCTCAGCCTACCAGATGCTGGGATTACAAGCATGCGCCACCACGCCCGGTTTATTTTTTATTTTGAAACAGGGTTTCACAAAGTTGCTGAGGCTGGCCTCAAACCTGGGATATAATGTATTGGGATTATAGTTGTGTGTGTCACCATGCCTGGCTAATATGTATGGGTTTTTTTCTGTGTGTGTGTGTGTGTGTGTGTGTGTGTGTGTGTGTGTGTGTTACTGGGAATTGAACCCAGGGGCATTCTACTTTTGAGCTACACCCCAGCCTTATTTTTATTCTTTACTTTGAAACAGGGTCTCACTAAGTTGCGAAGGGTTTCACTAAGTAGCTGAGGCTGGCCACAAACCCTGATCCTCCTGTCTCAGCCTCCTTCCAAGTATTGGGATTACAAGTGTGTGCTACCACACCCAGATAGAATTTCAACTATCTATCTCAACTCAGCACCAGAAGGTTGTTAAATATGGTTAGATGTTGGATGTAGTTTTGCATGAGTGAATGAGTGCTATTAAGATATGTGACTTGCCTAAAAGTATTGTATTGTATGGCACTTTCACCTTTTTTTATTTTTATTTTTTTCTTCTTTTTGGTGCTAAAGATTAAACCCAGGGGCATTCTAGCTCTGAGTTCTATCCCCAGTCCTATTTTATTTTTTTATTTTGAAACAAGGCCTCACTAAGTTGTGCTGAGGACCTTGCTAAGTTCCTGAGGCTGTCCTTGATCTTCCAGTCTCAACTTTGAAAGTACTGGGATTACAGGTGTGCACCAGCCACCACGCCCTTATTTGTATGTCCAAGATGAGCAACTAGGCTCTTCAGAATGATGATATTGACTAGGACCTATTCAGTCCGTTTCTCCCCATTCAGTGGAGGATCCTGTCACCTGGCTCTGAGTAGGAGGTTAGATGAATCCATATAGTTGTTAGGAGGAAAAGTGATGATTTGAACTCATATGTTTAACTCCTTTCTCTTCTGGAGCCCCTCAAAAATGAGAAAATAGCCAGGCATGGTGGCGCATGCTTGTAATCCCAGTACTTGGGAGGATGAGACAGGAGGATTGTAAAATGCCCCTGAGCTCAATTCCCCTACCCTCCCCCAAATAAAAAAAAAAGGACAGAAAAGAATAAAGCCAGAATTAACCCAAGAGGATAAAAAGAGTGAGAGAGAGACTTCAGAGGATGAGAAGAGGGAAATCTAAATGAAAAAACTTAGCACTGCGGAGAAAGATGCGTACCAAGAGTCTGCAGAGGTGGTGCTTATGAGAAGCAAGCCGCTTCCTGCCACGGGAGAGCGCCAGCTAAGCAAGTGCTAGAGGACCCAGACATCCATGAAGAAGGACCCAAGAGGAAAATGGGTTAAATACAAGAGGCTCAGTGGAAAGTCTCTGTAAGGACCTGTTAGTCACGCGTCCCTCTATGACCTCGCACGGTCAGATGACTACTCTTCCCTGCAGGAGTCTGGAGGTTTTGTTGGTGGAGTAACTGGGAAAGAAGGTTCACTGGACACCTACATGCTGAATAAGGAGACAGCATCCTTCTCTGTCCACTCCCGCTCCGGCCCCCGTCGGCTTATGCTGTAGCTCGGCTGTTCCTTCCCCAGGCATAAAAATGGGGAAATCTTCTTTGGAGAAACTAAATATCCTGAGAGAAGTAATCTAAAGTTGGAGTTTCTATTATGAAAAGCCACCCACTGACGAAGCCCATAAATGGATCCAGAATTCAAATCAACCTCTTAATACCCGACACTTCGAGGTGAATGGACAAAAAAGGATACTAGACGTTTAAGGAGAGCCTCCAAAATAAATGAGGGGGACTAACAGAGACAAAAAGATAAAGAACTAATTCTAACACGCTGGCCTTCCGTTACTTCTTTTTTTCTTTTTGCAGTTTGGGGCATTCTACCTCCAAGCTATACCCCAGTCCTATTTTTTATTCTTTTTTTTTTTTTTTCGGTGGTACTGGGGTTCCTGGTAGCCCTTCTACCTCCGGGCTACACTCCCAGAACTATTTTTACATTTATTTATTTATTTATTTATTTATTTATTTATTTATTTATTTGGAAACAGGGCCTCCCAAGCCAGCACACGCGGCTGGCTTCGAACCCGCGCGATCCTCCTGTCTCCGCCTCCCAAGCGCGGGGATTACAAGCGTGCGCCACCACGCCCGGCCTATTTTTTATTCTTTATCTTGAAACAGGGTCTCACTGAGTTGCAGAGGGCCTCACTAAATAGCTGAGGCTGTCTGTGAACCCGGAACCTCCTGTTTCAGCTTTCCAAGTACTGGGATTACAAGCGTGGGCCACCATGCCTGGCCTTCCTTTATTTCTGAGGTTCCACATTCTCCTCCTGCCTTCCTACTGGCTATTCCTTCTCGCTCTTCTTTGTTGGAACCTCATTCCCTTGATCTGTAAATGTGAAAGTGCTCTGGACTCAATGTCAGAACCTTCTTTCCTCCACCTACACTCATTTTTAAGGATATTATCTAGTTTCCTGGCTCTAAATACTACCTGGAAGCCATTGCCTCCTGACAGCCTGTTTTGTGTTGCTATAACAGAATAACGCACACTAGATAAATTATACAAAAAAGAAAGCCAGGCATGGTGGAGCATGCTTATAATCCCAGAACTTGGAAGGCTGAGACAGGAGAATTGTAGGTTCACAGCCAGCCCAAGCTACTTGGAGGGGCCCTCTACAACTTAGCGAGGCCCTGTTTCAAAATAAAGAATAAAATTAGTGCTGGGAATATAGCTTGGTGGTAAAATGCCCTGATTTAATCCTGAGTGAAAAAAAAAAAAACCCTCCCACTAGAGGGACAAGGGAGCTGGGGTGTTTATATATCAACTCCAGAGAATCACTCACTGGTCCAGAGCTTCTTCTAGCCAAGGTTAATTTCTCAGCCCTTCTTGTCTAAAGTGGAAGCTCATAGTGCCTTTTCTCTCAACTTCTAGGAAAGACTTCAAGTATAGAGATATGGATACATGGGGTACTGACATCATTAACTCTGTGTGTGTGTGTGTGTGTGTGTGTGTGTGTGATACTAGGGGTGGAACCCAGAGGCTTTCTACCTCCGGGCTATACTCCCAGACCTCTTTTCATATTTTATTTGGAAACAGGGTCTCACTAAGTTGCTGAGAGCCTCACTAAGTAGCGGAGGCTGGCTTCGAACCCGTGCAATCCTCCTGTCTCAGCCTCCCAAGCGCGGGGATTACAAGCGTGAGCCACCACGCCCGGCCATGACTAACATTTTAGGATTATCTTTAATGCCTCTCCTTTTCTCATATGCTGTATTTTTTTCATCAGCAAATTCTGTCAGCTGTGTCTTCAAAACAACCAGAATTCACAGCTGCCTCTTAACTCAGGCCTCCACTGCCATTCATCTGGGTCATTGTGGTATGCTTCTTAGTCTCCATGTTTCCTTCCACCTTTGTTCCCTGTACTGGTTTTCTAGAACTGTCATAAAAGAAAAGTGCCAAAGCCGGGTGTGGTAGTGCACGCTTGTAATCCTGGTACTTGGGAGGCGGAGACAGGAGGATTGTGCAGGTTCAAAGCCAGCCTTAGCTACTTAGTGAGGCCTTTGCAACTCAGTGAGACCCTGTTTCAAAATAAAGAATAAAAAATAGGACTGGGGGTGTAGCTCAGAGGTAAAATGCCCCTGGGTTCTATCCCCAGACCCATGGGCAAAAGAAAAAAAAAAAGAAAAAGAAATGTGCTGGGCATAGTGGCACATACCTATAATCCCAGGATTTGGGAGACTGAGAAAAGAGCATTGCAGATTCAAGGCCAGCCTCAACAACTTATTGAGACCTTGTTTAAAAAATAAAAAGGTCAAGCTTGGTGTGGTGGCACAAGTTTGTAATCCCAGCATTTGGGAGGCTGAGACAGGAGGACTGCAGGGTGAGGACAGCCTCGACTACTTCGTGAGGCCCTTTGCGACTCAGTGAGACCCTGTTTCAAAAATAAAGAAAAAATAGGGCTGAGGGTATAGCTCGGAAGTAGAATGCCTCTGGGCTCCATCCCCAGTACCACAAAAATAACTAACTAACTAACTAAATAAATAAATAATAAATTAAAAGGTGTGAGGCTGCTACGTGTGGTGGCGCACCCTTGTAATTCCAGCACATCAGAGGCTGAGACAAGAGGATCGTGGTTCGAGGATAGCCTCAGCTACTACTTAGTGAGGCCCTTTGCAACTCAGTGAGACCTTGTTTCAAAATAAAGAATAAAAGCCAGGCATGGTGCTGCACGCTTGTAATCCCTGCGCTTGGGAGGCAGAGACAGGAGGATCGCGCAGGTTTGAAGCCAGCCTCAGCTGGTTTAAGAGACTTACTATCCTCATGTTTCAGCCTCCCAAGTACTGGGATCACACTAATTACCTCATCTTAACTTGACTGCATCCACAAAGACCCTTTTTCCAAATAAAGTCACATCCTGTGGTACTGGGGACTAGGGCTTCAACATGCCTTTTTTGAGAAGCACAATTCAACCCACGACACTCCCACCCATCCCCAGAGTCTATTTTGATCCCTTTAAAGCTCAAGTAATGTTATGTTATTTCTGTTCCAACCCTCTAGTGGCTTCCTAATATTTTGGAGTGAATCCTAGTTCCTAAAATGGTCTGCAACGCCCTGTGAGCATGTCCACCATCTCCTCTCTGGCCTCATCTCTCTTTCCTCTCCTGTTCAGTCGAGTTCAGTCCATAGTCTTCCTCATTGTTCCGGGCAGTTCCCTGGGAAACTGTGCTCAGGGGGATAAGTGAAAGTCTGGAGACTTTTAAAATGCTTTGCACTTGGGAGGCTGAGATAGGAGAATCCCAGGTTCACCCTCAGCCTCAGCTACTTAGTGAGGCCCTTTGCAACTTAGTGAGTACCCTGTTTCAAAATAAAGAATAAAAAATAGGACTAGGGCCGGGCCTGGTGGCGTGCGCTTTTAATCCCAGCGTTGGGGAGGCTGATACCGGAGGATCGCGGTTCGCGGACAGCCTCAGCTACTTAGTGAGGCCCTCTGCAACTTAGTGAGACCCTGTCTCAAAATAAAGAATAAAAAATAGGGCAGGGGGTGTAGCTCGGAGGTAGAATGCCCCTGGGTTCCACCCCCAAACCCGCAAAAAAAAAAAAAAAAAAAGGACTAGGGAGGGATGTAGCTCAGAGGTAGAATGCCCCTGGAGTCCACCTCCAGTATTACAAAAAGAAAGAAAATAAAAAAACTT